>NC_135867.1:28498141-28525641 GCF_031162955.1 Sander vitreus
ACAGCAGCATCACAACAATTTCATTCCTGGTAATGAAAAAAACCTGAGGGGAATTGTTACTCTGTTACTCAGCTAATCCCCTAATAATAATAATAATAATAATAATAGTAATAATAAAAGGTAATATTAAAGAATATTCCCACCTCTGGAACACACTAAAATCTGGAAGATTATGGGGTAACTCTTGATTCTGTTTACTAATTTCAAAGATAACAATATGGTAATTCTGTGGCTTTTGACTCTTCATAGGCATTGATGCTGACACTAAAGATTACTCTATGCTGATACAGTACTACTTGCCAGCAGTTTCATCAGACTCTTGGGAGTAAAGCTGTTGACAGAACTCAGGGCAGATAACGTTTTTTTATGGATATAAAAAGCCTGTGGACCCATGAATTATATTGCTGGCTACTTGGCAACCATTATATGTAGTGTAGATCTGTCCCACATAAAAGGACTGACAGAAAGAGCCAGTACATTGTGTGAATTTTTTCAACAAGAGATGGGGCAATGTGGGGAAATTGCTGTCACTCAGCATGCACACAGGTAAGAATAAAAAGTGTTCTCTCCAAACAGAGTGGCCTCTAGAAGATTTACAGGATAAAGTCTCTTCATCTCTGCGTCTGGTGTTACAACAATTGCTACTGATCCTATCTTGGTTTGCACGCTGCTGATGACAATATTATCATTTTTCTTTGGGTTAAACTGCTCTCATCAATAAGTAATATTAGTAAGGAGTAATATTAGAATGTCTATAGGCCCTGCCTACATATTTACAGGTATTATTTATATGGATATGAGACTGACAGCAGAAACACACCGCACGCTGAAGCACTGCAAATAGTCGCGAAGCACAGTGAAGTGGAGCGATTTTCATTTTGGCGCCCATGTTATCCAATCTGTCAGCCCATGCCGGCGCTGCAGCGATCGTTTCGGATATTTCTCCCATCAGACAAACACGGGCATGAACCGGCTGCATCCGCTAAGCTATTCGAGTACTAATCATTGATTACAAGCCAGTTAGATTTTCTAAAAGCCTAAAAATGAAGGTGCAGGAGTCTGCCACTGTTCAACACCGAACAGCAGACAGACACAGTTAGCGACTAGCTGGTGAACACAGTGGAATATTAACCAGTTTCAGAGCCGGATATTTCTCTCTGGAGTTGGTGGAGATCAAAAACAGAGCTAAAAAATATTGGGTTGGTAAAACATGAACGTTAATCTGGATCTTCTGGACAGGATGTCGCTCACCAAAACAACAAGTTCAAGTCCCCATACGGACCAAAGTACGGTGGTGGACTGGTACGTATGGTACGGTATTATTTTAAAAATGTATGCCTGCAATATTACTGAAATGTCTCTTGCTGTATAAGTTGGAAAAGCTATGAACCTTTAACGTTATTGAAAGTATTGCCTGTGTTCCAGATGTTGGATGACATGACTGAGAAGCAGCGTATTCTTATCTCTAAGCGTATATACAATGGCAACTGAAATCACTCCAAAACCTTGACAGTTTTTCCCGCCTTCTTATATCTAGCACTCATTTTGCTGTGTCACTTCAGAAGACTCACATAATTAACTGTGTGCATTTTCTCCTTGAGCCCAAGAACTTAACACATTCCTGTAAGAGGTGGTTTAGTTCTACAGCTGACGACTGAATGGCACTAGAAGAAGCGTCCTTAGCACTGCTTTTAAAAAATTCAAAAATGCTTTTACGTACTTCTACAACTATGTGTATTTGTAGTATTTTATACATTTGTGCATTTGTAATGCCTTTCAAGGTGTTCGCAAAGTACCACAATCTCATCATAGGTGACTTTAGGAGAGAATGGTAATGGTCCTTGTTCAGTATTTCAACACCACCTTTAGATAAAGTCAAAACTCTGGAAGAGAAAAAGTGGGGCTGTCTCTACTAAGACTTTTGCTGAAGTGCTTACTGAGTTACTTTGAGCTGGGGCTGGAAATGGAGAAACTCTGGGATGCTGTTGGCACCATGTACCTCAACATGTTCTAATAATTGGTGATATCGATCTGGTACTCTCTGCAACAAAGAAAGTACCAACCTACAGCATCCAGCCCTGATGAGGACTGTGTTTACCATTCTGCACAGATTTCTCCTTCATCCTCGGAGTGCTGCACACTTTGTGAAGCATTTTTTTTTTGTGTTGGTAAAAGTGGAACTCAGTGGATTAGCATGAGACGCATGAAAAATTCCTTCCTTAGTGCAAGACGTCCCACTGCCACCCCTATTTTTTAATTGCCCAGTGTGGCCTAAACCATTACTTCACTGACCAGCTTTGTCCACTGTACAAACTGTATGCATGGCTACAAAATCATATTACAAACCCATATTTTAAGCTTTCTTCTTCAACACCTGATAATCCTGTTGACCTCTCATCTGACCTGGAGAGAGCCGCACGTGTTTGTGTGTGTGTGTGTGTGTGTGTGTGTGTGTGTGTGTGTGTGTGTGCCAGAACATTTTAGCTGTGAAAAACAAGCAAATCAAAGCTCCTCAAGCCCACGAAGAAGAACAGCAGGTTTCTATTCGAGCTTGACTGAAACAGCATGTGCGTGTGAAAACATAATGACAAAAATATTGATCATATTGTGTACTTGTTACCAGCATTTGGGAAACAGAAATAATAGCTGGTATTTCAAAGATGACAAACATTTGTTATTCCACCCTCTACGTCAATCAGTTTTGTTCTACTTTGCTAAACAAAAATATTCCTACAAGAATCTCCTTTTTCAGGGACATTTCTTTGAGTGCATGAGACAGCAGTATTGATCTGATGCTAAGATTGGAATATAATTACTAACACAAAAACAAGCTTGCATTATCTCTCCCTCCTCTCGTCTGTATCTAAACAAGATAATCTCGTTTCTAGCATTACAATTACACGTCTGTGCAGATCCTTCAGTGACCTCCCACGCCGCTTTAAGACTTAAAATCTCAAGATGGCCGAAAATGACCCCTGCTGGTTTTACCTGCCCTTTCTCCTCCATCTTCTCCCTCCCCCTTCTCTGCAGTCACACAGAGGAATGTTGTCTTGTATAAATGGTGGAAAGACAGACATTCAGAGTCAGAATCAGAATCAGAATGCCGTTTTGGTGGAAATATGGGACTGTCAATTACATTAATGTCTTTGTAATTCTCAAGACACTTAGTGTTCATATTATGCTTTTTGGCTTTTCCCCTTTCCTTTATAGTGTTATATATCTTTTTGTGCATGTTATAGGTTTACAAAGTGAAAAAGCCCAAAGTCCCCCCCAAAGGGACTTACCATCTCCAACAGAAAACACTGTTCACAAACTGCTCCAAACAGCTCTGTTGTAGTCCAGCCTTTACTTCAGAGACAAACGTGGTCACTTTGAAACACACGTTATAATGCTCGCCTAGCTGCTAGCATGGCACGCCCTCATACTCTGCTTCTGACTGGCTAGTAGTCCTTACCTAGCTACTGGCAGGGCCCTCATACTCTGCTTCTGACTGGCTAGTAGTCCTTACCTAGGTACTGTCAGGACACGCCCTCATACTCTGCTTCTGACTGGCTAGTAGTCCTTACCTAGCTACTGTCAGGACACGCCCTCATACTCTGCTTCTGACTGGCTAGTAGTCCTTACCTAGGTACTGTCAGGACACGCTCTCATACTCTGCTTCTGACTGGCTAGTAGTCCTTACCTAGGTACTGTCAGGGCACGCCCTCATACTCTGCTTCTGACTGGCTAGTAGTCCTTACCTAGGTACTGAGCATGTGTGACTCCCAACAAAGATGGAACAGAAGTGAGATGTCTCACTCTGTAGCTAAAACAGAGAGCTCAACACACAGGGTGAAAAGAGGAGCTGCAGCAATGTGCAGTACAACAAATATATGGTGTTTCTTTAAAATTAAATCATGTAAACCTATTCTGATACAACCTCTAAATACAATTAGGATCCTGAAAATGAGCATCATATGAGCCTTTTAAGTTTCCTGTCTGATCTTACAATTAGTCACATTTCATGCAGTTTTTTTTTTTGGCTTTTTAAAACCTTTATCATATTAACACAATAAAAGTAATTTAGAAAAAAAAAACTATAATTGCAGGGAGGTAAAGAAAATATGAATGAATGAATAGTTTAAATAATAAAAAATAAAAAATGATTGTGTCTTGTCAAAATTGCTTTGGGCAAAAATGTTGTCACAGGTTTCATTCAGTCACTTCCCCCTGTGGATAAACTGCTATAGGTACACAATGTAATAGAAGTCAGCGTGCACTTTAAAAAGACATGATCGACATGTTGAAAGAGAACTTATGCTAAGCTAACTCCCAGCAAGAAAGTAGTTAAGCTTATTTCCCAACATGTCCAACTATTTCTTTAATTTAAGCCAAAGAACATCTGCCATGCCAATACAAATCAGGATCATCATATCAGAGTATCTACTAGACTACTAAGAGTAGTAGAGTACTAAGCCTGTACAGAATAGAGTGCAGCAGAAACCAGTCCTAAAACCAGGAAGTGAGTTGCGTTGTTGCACTTCTGGTTCCCTCATCTCAAAGTCAGTGGTTTCTTTGAATTGGTTTATGGATGCCTAAAAGTCTCGGTCTTGTCTCGGTCTCGGATGAAGAGGACTGTGGATTTTATCTCAAAATTGGTCAAGACCACAACTGCAGGGATATCACTAAATAGCCTGTGTATCATCTGATTTATGTGTTAACATCATACTGTGATTGGATGTAAAACTTCCTGCTTCAAATGCAACCAATAACTTGACTCATTTCTAGTATGAAATGTATTACTGTTAACCCCCTCTCCCCGCCCCCCCTTAACACACACTCCCAAAGTAAATAGGAGACAGGAGAAGAAGCTCTGGCTGTCTGGGAGACGTCCAAATCCTCGGTAATAACTAGGGCTGTCAATCGATTCAAAAAATTAATCTAATTAATTACATACTCTGTGATTAATTAATCTAAATTAATCACATGCATACTTTTTGCCCGGTGCCTTAACCAATACTTTTTAATAAAGTTAAAAAAAGAAGAAAAAAAAGAAGGGTACTAAACAACAGTCGGCAACATTAAAGAACGGTTTGTTTATTGCTAAGGCCATATGGTCAAAATTAAATGATTAATAATAATGTAATAACTATAACAATAACTTATTTTACTAGTAAATTGCTGTTGAATGAGAAAAACAACCACCAGATGGGAAAAGGGCCTTTAACAACAACTTTGAATGTACCACGAGGCTGTAAATTACCAGTTTCATTGAACCGTCTGTGTTGTTTCTCTGATGGCAGCTGCAGATTGTTACATCCCGGTGTTGAATCCTCTACAGTAAAACACAGTCACACTTTACACCGTTTAGCGTTAGCTGTCAGCATTTTAACCATGTTTAATCCAGCTACTAGCTAGCGGTAGGCTAACGTTAGCTGCTGTTGAGTATAGTGTTAACTAGCTAGCGGTAGGCTAACGTTAGCTGCTGTTGAGTATAGTGTTAACTAGCTAGCGGTAGGCTAACGTTAGCTGCTGTTGAATATAGTGTTAACTAGCTAGCGGTAGGCTAACGTTAGCTGCTGTTGAGTATAGTGTTAACTAGCATCACGTGCAGCAATATTTCTGTTGCCTGTAACGTCTGTTTCAGAGCATCAGAGAGAAGCGCATATCAGTGGCACCGAAATGAGGCGCCGAAATCCGCGTTGCTATTCGGTCTGGTAGATACAGGTCGTGAAGGCACCGGTGCCGTATTACCACCGGATTTTGGTACCCAACCCTATTCAGGACGAAGATTTTTATAAGTGAATATTCCAATTAAGGATCCAGGCAGCGCATTCTCGTCTCCCTCCTTCATTTTACAGTCCAATGGTGGCTAGAACGGCTCCGGGTCAAAGTTCAATATGGAATGGTTTAATCTGCGTTATTTTTTTTAACGCGTTATTTTTTCTCAGATTAATTAATCGAAATGAACACGTTATTTTGACAGCCCTTGCAATAACATTTTACTTATTATATTTTATTAATTAGATTTGTTTTTAAGTTTATCTGCAAAGCAACATCTAAAAGAAATCACAGCAGTGGGTCATTTCTGCAATGTAACGCTAACCGACACAGCTGGGGCCACCTAACATTTTTATCTAGCTAGCTAGCTAACGTTATCAATCTGCCTCTGTACCAAAACTCTTAACACCTCACCCAAAGGGATTTAGAGAATATTAGCGATACATATTAACTAGTTGTGTGTTTAAGTTTGGTCTGGTCTTGGTCTTGTCTCGGTCTCGATACACTCTGGTCTTGTAGATGACTTCTCGGTTTAGGTGGTCTTGACTACAGCAATACCTAAAATAAGGTCATTTTCACGTTGTGTTCTACGACATAAAGTACGAGAGTAAATACTCATTTTGAAGGTTTTTGAAGGTCTTAAAAAGGCCGGCTGCTAACAAGTGGCTAAATGAGACTGGAAGTAAGTGGTGGTGCCTTTAAACTCATGCGTGGTGTAGTTCATTTATAGCCTAACATTAGCTTTTCACTTCTGGCAATTGCATTTACGCTTAAAAAATAGTAAAAAGAATAAATAAAAAAATGGTGTTCATTTGTAAAGATTATCTTGCTGATCAAAATGTGTAAGTATCATTAACTTTGGCTTGCCATAGAGCTGACTTTCTGCAATAATCCAAAAATCCTATGAAAGATTCCCATTGGCTTATTGTTGAAGGAACCAGCGCAATGCTAACGTCCAGGTCGGCCGACAAAAATATGTCATCCCTGCGGCACTCTCTATCACCAGGCACTATCATTATACATATATAATTATTTAGAGTTAACAAAATAAATCTCATAAACCATTTTTTCACAGCTTTCTGGATGAGCTCCAGAAACCTGGGAATATGCCATTTCCCACTTTGATCAAGGCGATGCATTTGAGTTGGTGGGTCCACTGCTCCTTATCTAATAAAGTGATTGTCTGTCTGGGACAAGACTGGAAGGGAAAGGCTGGCGGGGGTTGGGGTGGGGGGCATACAAGGGGAGAGAGAATATTGATGACCACACTTCCACCTCTAGCTCAAGCTGGGAAACAGACAGAGTGATTGCCAAGCACCACACTAAAGCCACTTCTCTGTCATGCCCTTGTCATAACATGACTTTACAAATTCACTGACAAAGGATCCAGCATGGCCAATAATATGCACTGGCTGTGCTGCTGGACCTCATCATATCTGGGAGGAGGATATGCCTCTAGAGCTTAGAATGGGATTTAAGTCATACAGATTTGCCCCTGCATAGTTTGCCTGTGTAGAATTTGATGTGAAAAACCAAAGTGATGCAGTGATTCATGTGAGCATGTAGGCGGGAGAGCCACTTAAGAGAAATCCCACTCATAAGCCTCCCCTCCGGCTTGCTGCAGGGGGTTTGTGGGGGATTTAAAATCACAACCACTTAGAAGTTACTGTTAATTAACTTTACAACTAACTTGCTTAGCTTAGTTAAGCACATGCTAACCTAACACACACACACACACACACACACACACACACACACACACACACACACACACACACACACACGGCCCACGTAAAACCCCACAAAAAACAAAACAAAGGATCACAATTTTAGCCATAAAAATGCCCTGTTAAATGTTACAAGGAAAATAGGAAATGTGACACAGTGAGCAGAGGCAGGAGCTAAAGGCTCTGTTTGATGGTTCACAAAGAACAGAATTAGAGCCGGTATCTGAGTTACAGGAATTTCAATTTGTCATGCTGATGGTGTGTAACGCTGAATGACATTTTTTTGTATGTGTCATTTGGTAAATAAATGAAATCTAAATGTTAATTTGGCAAGTTATATTGAATGCAGTGTGTTTGAACTGGCGTGCTCATGGTTGAATGTAAATACAACTTTAATTACATATTTGGGTTGTCCCAATACAAATTAATTGATATTATGATGATATATTAATGTGTATACGTTTGTTTTTGTTCCCCACTGCACAATGTCACAATTAAAGGCTATGAAAAAGTATGTTTTTTTATATTTCTTTTACTGAAAAAGTACATCTAAAGAGTAAGGCTGTAAACGCATAGGTAATCCCCCTGTGACAAGCGTTCATACTAGAATTAGTAAACTTAAAAAGTAGCTTATATTAAGCCATTACAGAGAAATCGATAGTAGGAGCAGAACTCATTTGACTTCACACAGACCAAACAGTAAGGGCTATGGTGCAGAAGCAGCTGTCTGAACAGTGAGGGTCAATACAGTTGCCTGGCACAGGGAAAAGTATTCCTAATAAATACTCACAAACACTTTTCAAGACCAACTCTTCAGAAGACAAGTATGAAGGCCTCCCTATTATTAGCTGATTGCAATCCGTTCTGACCTTCATGACATCCTCTTTTTGCTCAGCGTGGAGAGTCTAAAAGGTCAAACATGTCGCAGTCTGGGCCTAATAATACGCCTGTCTATTGGATCTTCAAGCACTGGTCCTGTCTCCTCTGGCCAAGGGCAATGAGTGTGATTATTTCCATCCATTTAGTGCCGAGCGAAGTCAGCTTCCAACGGGCTACTTCTTTACTAAAATCTAGATGTTAGGAGATGCATATGCTTATTAACGCTAGGGTTGGGTACCGAGACCCGGTGCTAATATGGCCTGAACGACCGGTGTCTACCGGACCGAACAGCAACACGGATTTCAGTCCCTCATTTCGGTGCCACTGAAATGCCTGCACTGCTCTCTGATGCTCCGAAACAGACATTAGAGGCAACAGAAGCATCTCTGCATGTGACGCTAGTTACACTTGACATCAGCTAACGTTAGCCTACCGTTAGCTAGCAGCTGGATTAAACACAGTTAAAATGCTGACGGCTAAACGGTGTAAAGGTTTGTCTGTATTTCACTGTAGAGGATTCCAACACTAGGACGTACAGTCTGCAGCTGCTGTTTTCAGAAAACAACACAGATGGTGCGTTCACTGAAACTGGTAACCTTAAGCCTCGTCGTGCATTCAAAGTTATTGTAAAATACCCTTTTCACATCTGGTGGTTGTTTTTGTCATTTAACAGCAATTTACTGGTGAAATAAGTTATTGTTATAAGTTATAGTTATAACATTATTAATAACTCATTTCATTTTGACCATATGGCCTTAGCAATAAACAGTCGCCGACTGTTGTTTTGTGCTCTTCTTTTTTGTATCTGTTCCAGGCACTGTTTAGGCACCGGCACCATTTTAAAAGTATCGCTTTAGTACCCGTATCAGAAAAAAACTGAAAACGATAACCAACCCTAATTAACACCACAATAAAATGGCATCTAGATGTGTTTGCAGTGGTGTATGGAGGACGGAACATGACTAATAAATAAATAAATAAATAAAAGCTGAAATAAATAAATAAAAGAATACATAAAAGAATAAATAAATGCTTTAAATGTATTTCTACGTTTTTGTACACCTACATTTATTTATTTCTGTATTTCTGTGTCCATATGTTAATGAGGGTGCCTAGCCTAACCTCAGTTTAAAGCATGATTGGCTACAGGAGTGAGCTCTACTAGTTTTGCCTTACGGTGAGACTGTAGACATGTAACGAGTGAGACATTGCAGATTGCACAGAGGAGTAGGCAGCAGCTGACAGCAACTCTCCTCTGCTCCCTGCTATGTTCACAGTAATATTTTCCTTATTGATTATATGTTATTTCACTCTGAATCCATCATCATTGGATTTCAACTGATGATGAATACATCAGTAAAACCTGCACATGAAAATGTAACCATCATTCTTTTTTAGTGGTGCCTTTTTGATCAGTGTTCAATTTGTTCAATAAAATAGTGTTAGAAATGATTTCCTTTTATTTGTTGTATTTTAGCAGAATACTGAAAACAGCACAACTGAGTACACTTTAATACTTATTTGTGGCAAGTAATATCAATATTGCATATTTTCCTCATATCATGCAGACCTAGTACATACACTGTATGCTGAGATGTGGGAGTTTGACAATAGAGCTGAAGATGTCACTCTGTTTGTGTGTTGTCACTTGTCGAGGTGTCCTACAGTACTCATTGTTCTTTCACTACCTGTCACACAGGCTAACGTGACGGCCTCTGATGCATTTGTAACATTTCTATGGCAATTTGGGCTTTATTTGATACCTGACAGCAGACTGTGACAGGAAACACGGGGGAAGGTAGTAGAACGAGGGACATTGTTGTTACACTGTGTGCTTCTTAGACCACTGATCCACCTAGATGTTCCAAAAATTTGTTATTAAATTGGAATGATGAAACCACAAATCATATTATGTGGAAATTCACTGACAGAAAATGTCTTTGTTGATGCTTTCTCAAGCCTGAAGCATGTAGACATTTTTCATGCAGACAAATAGAGCCCTACCCTAACCCATCAAAATGACTGCTGAAATTGCTTTACACAGTTTCTGTGCATGTTGTGCTGCCAAAACTGGTTTAACTTCCAGAAATGCCTAAGGTACAGTATATGTAGGGTTGTGATCCTGCAGAGGCATAATGTTTATTTCCATGTTCATTACAATATATGCACATAAACTCCCCTGTGCAGAGGTAAGTTTATTGTGTGGATGGAAAATCCTAAAATAAGACATAAGATAAAGGCATTCAATCAGAAAAGGTAGACAGCATTTATTGGTGTTTACCTGCCCTCTGAGGGGTAGAGATGACCTAAACCATGACAATATAACACACACCTCCACATAATGGTTTAACGTTTGTTGACCATGATATTGGTTTTCTTGGTGTAATCCCCCGCTTTGCTTTTGTCCCTGCCCTCCTCTCTTCTCCTCTCATCTAACCTTGGTCCTGCAGATTTCGACAGTGAGGCATGTTAATAGTAAGATTAAGATTTCTTTCTCTATTTCTTGTACAGAAAAGGTCTACCCCTGGACTGTGTACAAGACATAAGAAACACTATCACACTTCAAAGTTGCATGGATGACGTCCCGCTGAAGCTACGATGTCTCTGTGTATCGTACCTGGGATATAACGTTACTCCTAAGAGCAGAGGATCTCGCTCCTTCTTACGCTTCTCTGCTGATGATTCTTCACTGGATACAACATCAGGTAAAATAACGTTACATGTGTTGTGGAACAGTACTAAGCTAGCTAGCTAGCGAGCCGTGCATCAAGCTAGGTGACGTAAATTGCGCGAGACGAGAGATGTAGTTCACTGAGCGGTTTCACACAAAACTAAGTGGTCATACGACAAACCTACAACAAACTGAGACTTTCTTCAGTTGAAAAACTCTCTTTTAAATTGACGAACATCGTATTTGTAATCCATGACTCATGGATTGCATATGCTTATTTTTACAAATTAAGGTCCCATGAGGTCCAGTGGAAGGGGAGGGAATTTCGCCTCTCTATAAATCACACTGTCCTCCACTGGGTATTTCACACTGAGTGTACAAGTCTCCTGGGATGCTAGATTCAACACAAACACTAGGACCATAATAACTGCAGATATTACACAGTATTGATTTCAATGTTGCAATTGTGTGCCCCATAAGAAGGCCTCATTTGAATTACCCACTTCGGTCAGGCAGAAATCTGACAATGAGTCAGAGCAAACCAGCCCAAGGTTTATGAAAAAACAAGGCCTTAGCATCTCTATGCTGCATACTAATGGCGATATTATTTCCCGGTGCTTGTGGTGCCTAGTTGTAGAGCAAAATGAACCCCTGTTAAAACATCTTCCATCTGGTTGGAGAGATACAGCGTGTCAGGATTTTCAAAGAGTTGCTACAGAAAATGCTATGAGACAGGAGTGATTCATTTCAGTCTCACCTTTTTCCAGAATTTCCGGATTTAGATATTATTTTAACCTCTTGCCTTATTTTAGAACACATACCAATAAACTTGTCCACCGTATCTGCTTTGTGTGGGAGTGTGTACACCGAGTAGGAAAAAAGCAGCACAAAAGGCATGCACCATGAGGATGCATTACACCATTTATGATAAGACTGTGTGCCTCTCTGAATGGGTTTCAGCTGACAGTTGCTGATAAGGAGACATAGGAGTGCAAGCATATTGTGGGAGGAAATCAGACATGCTGAAACCTTTAGCCAATCAGCCTTAATACAGCAACAAGCAGCACAGCCGCAAGAGCAAATAGGCCTCTGTCAATCTCCAATATTGAGCTAGATGAACACACTAAAGGCGAGTGCCTCAGCCTATTTTTTTCCATGTGCTGTCTTGGACACTCAAGCAGTAACAAACTGTGGATGGCACTGGCTGGTGTCCACCTCCCCAGAGGGCAACACATGCCCTTCTGAATAGGATATGACTGTTTCACACTTTACACTCTAAATCGGATGGTGCATCAGCCATTTTTGTAAGTTACTTTAAATAGAAAGAAAATCCAGGGATTCTTCAAGAGAGTAGCGAGGAGACAGACGAGAGCTTTCGCTTTGTATGTGCCGAGACCCTCGTAGCCGTCACAGTAGTTGGTAAATCCTTTATTGTACATCTCTTAAATAATGGCAGAATGTTTTAATACACAATCAGTAAAAGTCACATGGAGCTCGAGCAGTCACGCCACCACAATGGTTCTATTACACTTCATTAAAGGGTCTGAAAAATGATAACCTAGTATTTTATAATGACGCTTGTTCTCACCAATCTTTGTAATTCCCAGTAGAAGTGTAAAATGGCTCAGTGCTGTTTCACCAAATGCCCGGGGCTGTGTCTCTAAAAGCATCCAGTCACAGAGCACATGGATGATGGAGAAAGTTGACTCCACCAGAGTCAACCAGCACTTGGATTGGGGTTTATGACCAAATTTGTTGGAACAGAATTATTTCCAGCCCTGAGCATCTTTAAAAGGTATAATACGTTACTTTTGTTGGTTGGTGCTCATAAACACAGCATCAAAGTTAGAGAGAGAGACAGTTATGATTTTATAATGATATACTGTTGTTTCTGTATGGACCCTATACAAAGTAATCATCTCTCTCACACACACACACACACACACTTTTATTGTTTGTTTTTTGTTTTCCCTGCATACTGCTTAATAACTTTTGTTTTCATATTTAATAATAATTTAACAACCCATTTATTTTTCTTAAGTGGAAAAAATAATTTTTTCAATTAAACATTTTCCAGCAAGTTTGCATGGCAAAACAACAACAAGGTATAGTTCACCCTAAGATGAATTTGTTATTATTTACTCACCCCTTTGTCAACAGGATTGGTGAAGTTTTGTTAACATCCGTGTTCTTCTGCGAGTTTGAGAGACGTTTTTTTCCACTCAACTGCAGTGAGCGGTATCTTAGCTTCAAATGTCCAAAAATACATCAATAATCAATAAAATGTCTCCATACTGCTTGTCTGAGGTAATCCAAGTGTCCTATAGCTCACACATGCCAAGACGTTTGTAAAAAAACATTACAAACTTGTGTTCCCCATGCATGCTCCTTCCAACGCCGCACACACTACTAACTTCCAGCCAGCCCATCCGTGTTCACGCAGCACCACAGAGAACAGTTGCAGGACACTTGGATTACTTCAGATGAGCAGTATGGAGACATTTTTTTGATTCATGACATTTTTGGGATGTTTGAAGCCAAGTTGCCGTTCACTGCAGTTTTGTGACAAACAAACATCTTGGCAAACTCCCAGAAGAGCATGAATGTTGACAACTTCAGTTCTGTCGGCATCGGGGTGAGTAGATGACAGAAATTGTATCTTAGGGTGGCTAAAATGGGTTTGATGTAGCTTGTTAAAGGCACGAGGAAAAGTTCAGGAACTGTTTGCATAGAGCACACGTAGCCTATCTTTTGGATAGACTTTTTAACCTTAAACTCTCGAAAATAAACATTTGACATGTTTCACGACCCTTCGGTGCATCTTAAAAGACATGCTGATTATTGGTTTCATCTTAAAGAAAAGTGTTTTGCCCTGAGGTTCTGAACGTCTGTTTCTGTATCATGAGTAATATCCTACAAAAAGCACAGCATCTTGACACTAAAAAGTGCGATATTTCGCCCCTAGCTCTTTTCATGCCCACACTCACATCCCCGACCCTTTGAAAATGGCCCCACGAGCCACTAGTTGAGAACCTTAACTTGAAAATGCTGATCTAAGTTCTTTTCTTTTGTCCCCCAAAACGTAGCCACTCTACATGGCCACGTTTAATACAGCGCAACAAGTTAAAATAAAAAGTACATAATTAAAACGAGAGAAAAAGAAGAAAATAGACAAATAGCCACATAAACAACTGTGCTGTATTTTTCTTTTTGCGCCCTCTTTGAAAGGACAACTCATGGGTCAAACGTGCACTCAAGCTATAAGCTTGTTTTGCAGAGACAGGATTTTCGGGGACAGTTTAAGGACATCAAGCTCTAGAAGAAGCTTTTGAAAAACTTCAAAAGTGTACTTCGTTTTTGGGGGGTAACTCAAGTTCATGGCATAAATGATGCCCATGAGCAGGAGACAGGCCTTTGCAACAACCACAGTTGTCAAGTACCTCAGTCCCTTCAGTAACAATCGACACATCAGTTTCGGATGCACCTTCATCTTCTTCACTTGTGTGCAAGACACAGATCCTCAGGACTTGGTCAGCCTGGTCCTCTTGAGCTTCCTCTCTGCTGATATCCTGTAAAATATATGTGAATCCATGTTCAGGTGCATAGTACAGCTTCATTTGTTATTCAAGTTATAGACTAGTGTCAAAAATCTCAATATTTCAATACCTATCAATCCTAAACATTTGAAATAATCTCACTAAGTTTAGGAAGTTTAGAAATGTAGTCTTTGAATCATACAAAAAGGAGGAGACTGCCAACTGAGGAGGACAGGGGTAGCAGGGAACTAGAGAGTGCATCCTATATGATGATGTTGTTGTTGTTGTTATCATTTGTCTCTTTTGTGTATGCATTTGTGTTGTTAGGGTCTGGAAACATATAAGCTTTGCTTATTCCAACCCCTTTTCAAACTGTTGTAGTACTGTCTGCTGTGGAATGTTGTGTCTTGTGAATATTCAGTTTGAAATACATTTTTCTGATTCTGAAATTATTCTTGTTCCACAGTACCGATAACAGCTGAAGTTTGCACTCGCTTTTACACGCACAAACAACCTGTAGTAAATCAGGCCTCATGGACCTTATGCACAACTCTAGTGATTCCTGAGCTTTATTTCCTGTCTCTCATTATTGGAAACACTGAATAATACAGAGCAGGCAAGTTGTATTTAAAGGGGAAGTGAATAAGAATTCAATATAATGTACTCAAGTGAACTTTATGATCTGAAAATGTTTGGATTTACCTTGTAGTCCTTGAGTTCCCCTGACGACTCCCCCAGGAACTCCATCAGGGCACGAATAATGGCCTCCCGTCTCTGGAACTCTGGAAAATACAGACAGAAATAAATCAAACCTCATCTGAATTAGATTTTCATATCAGTATAAGTAAGTATAAGTCAACTTAAAACTATGAAAGGCACCTAGGGTTTTAGATTTACTTTACATTAGCCGTTCAAATCAAATACTGTAGCAGGACAACATTTCCGGTTACTTTAATGCCAGGGGTAATGGAGAAGCAGTATTTCATGGGCTATATTCATATACTAGAATAGATATAACATCAGATTGTCCTTTCAACTTTTGTATACATTACATTTTATGCGGCGCAACACATAACTTCACAATTCAAAATATATTCTGCTTCAATTTAATTCGGAATAGTATGTATATTCTGTGATGATGGTAAACCTCTTACAACTTATGAAGTGCAAAGCACTACACAGTTATGTTTTTTACCTGAATAGCCAGATGGCTTTGCTTGTGACACAGCTTGCTGTAGTCGCTGCTTGTGGCTTGTCGGCACTGTGTCAAATGTAGAAAGTTGTTGCTTTGGGCTTAAGGACAAAAACGCAGACAAAATAATGCATTAAAACTACAGAATACTACAAGAAATACTACATTAAAAACTACAGAATCATGTAACCAAAATTAACTGTACCACTGTCAAACCAATGTATTTTTGATAATATGCTGTCAAAATATTTGAAAATATCGCTCTGATCTAAAAAATGACATCTTTCATACAGAACCATTTCCACATATATTAAATCTTAAATTAAGAAAATCCTGCATTTTTGCCGCTGTTATTCTGTTCCTCTCCTCAAAAAAGCAGTAGAGCATTGCTGGTCTAGGTTCACATTGTTGAGAGAGAGCTGTGTCATATATATTATATATATATATATATATATTATATATATATATATATCTCAAGAATAATTCAGAATCTAAATGTAAACCGTGTAAACAGAATCAGAATAGAGAACAATGAGGCTTCATATCAAATTATGAGCAAAATATAGACGACGGAATTAGAAATAAAGGGATCCAAATAAGGTGATGGTCCTTAGGAGGCATGTGGAAGCAAACTCCCAATCACTAATCACAGCAAATGTTTTTGGATAGATCATTTGAATTTTTTCAAATTCCCACAAATTAATCTGAATTTGAATTCAGATACTTAATTGGTAGCTCTATAACAACTACAAGATGGCAAATGCATCATTTCAACAAGTGGTGGTTCTTTTAGTTGAAATATGACACATGAAGTATTTTCATATATGGAATAAAAATATACAGCACACAGTAAGAAACAAATCTGAAATGCCAATAAATGAAATCATATTTAACATGATATACTGAGTGAAATGTTGTGGGAATGAACATCTCTCCTGTCCTCTGTTTGCTCTGCAGATGCATAGACTGTGTCTCAGTAAGATTTTAGATTTGTGGCAAACTAAGAGTACACTGCAAAATAACAAACGATAGCTTCCTCTTTAGCTTATTTATAACAATTAGCATCAGGGTTTTGGTGAGGTCTGGCAGAGGCTGATCGCGGCCTGTCCAAGCCGACCTAGACGCTGCAGATATTTGAAACCTTTTTTCTCCTCCTTTCCCTGCTCCTATGTGTAGCGGTTGTGTACTCTGTCGTTGCCTTGTGTTAATTATGAGAAAGAAACTCTCATCATTTTGGCAAACCCGCCATTTATTCACAGCATCTAGCGAAGGATTAATCATACAGTCAGTCCCGGTTTACACACACACACATATATACGTCTCACTGCTCTACTCAAGTGCAAAATAAAAAGAGGTTAGCTGGTTAGCTAGCGACACATGTCGCACTGGCCACATTATATAAAGGAAACCACCGTCAACGTTACATTAAAAGAACGTGCTCGAGCTACACGTTTCATAAACAAATGAATAAAATGTATAAAATCAAGATAATTATTAAAAACGATGGTGGAGCTCATAACTTGTGCACTTACCAAGGGGACAGCAAGGTCTGACTGCTGCACGACCCAAGTCCACAGGTACGTACGTTTAGTGACCATAGTAAAATTAAGCTACAGTGATACGTGATGTGTGATAATGGCAAGTGGGATCATATTATATTTTAACTCTGTTACATATGCAGGAAAAACCCTGAATGACTTACCTTCAAGATGATTTAGCTACTCCTGCCTCCATTAAACCTGACCGCTGTCGTCGTCTTCTTGTGTTTTGGCGGACAACAAAGCGCATGCGTCCTGTATGCGCGTCACAAAGCGCATGCTCGGATTCAAAACAACACTATTTAAACTTACTTGGTATTTTTAGTTTATGTGCAATGACTATGAAACCTTTGAATATTATGTGAAAATACATAATAAAACGTACTCTTCCCACACAGTTTATTTATTACATGAATGACATATATAGTTATATACATACATATATAGAGGGAGAGAGAGAGAGGGGGGGGGAGAGAGAGGGAGAGAGGGAGGAGAGAGAGATAGATAGAGAGGGAGAGGGATTGAGACAGAGAGAGAGACAGAGAGAGAGAGAGGGAGAGAGAGAGAGAGAGAGAGAGGGAGAGAGAGAGAGAGACAGAGAGAGAGAGAGAGAGAGAGAGAGAGAGAGAGAGAGAGAGAGAGAGAGAGAGACAGAGAGAGAGAGAGAGAGAGAGAGAGAGAGAGAGAGAGAGAGAGAGAGAGAGAGAGAGAGAGAGAGAGAGAGAGAGAGAGAGAGAGAGAGAGAGAGAGAGAGAGAGAGAGGGAGAGAGAGAGAGGGAGAGAGAGAGAGAGAGAGAGAGAGAGAGAGAGAGAGAGAGAGAGAGAGAGAGAGAGAGAGAGACAGAGACAGAGACAGAGAGAGAGAGAGGGAGAGAGAGAGAGAGAGAGAGAGAGAGAGGAAGAGAGAGAGAAAGAGAGAGACAGAGAGAGACAGAGATAGATAGATAGAGAGGTAGAGAGAGAGATAGAGAGAGATATATAGAGAGAGAGGGAGAGAGAGATATATAGATAGAGAGGGAGAGGGAGAGAGAGAGATAGAGAGATATATAGATAGAGAGGGAGAGAGAGATAGAGAGAGATATATATAGAGAGAGAGATATATAGATAGAGAGGGAGAGAGAGATAGAGAGAGAGATATATAGAGAGAGAGATATATATAGATAGAGAGGGAGAGAGAGATAGAGAGAGAGATATATAGAGAGAGAGGGAGAGAGAGAGAGAGAGAGAGATATATAGAGAGAGAGATATATAGATAGAGAGGGAGAGAGAGATAGAGAGAGATATATATAGAGAGAGAGAGAGAGAGAGGGAGAGAGAGAGAGAGAGAGAGAGAGAGAGAGAGCGATAGAGAGAGAGAGAGAGAGAGAGACAGAGAGATATAGAGAGAGAGAGAGATATAGATATATGATATATATATATATATATATATATAGAGAGAGAGAGAGAGAGAGAGAGAGAGAGAGAGAGAGAGAGAGAGAGAGAGAGAGAGGGAGATATATATATATATATATATATATAGAGAGAGAGAGAGAGAGAGAGAGAGAGAGAGAGAGAGAGAGCGAGAGAGAGAGAGAGAGAGAGAGAGAGAGAGAGAGAGAGAGAGAGAGAGAGAGAGAGAGAGAGAGAGAGAGAGAGAGAGAGAGAGAGAGAGAGAGAGAGAGAGAGAGAGAGAGAGAGAGAGAGAGAGAGAGAGGGAACTTTCACACCCAAATATGCCACCTGTAATGAAGATGAAGAAGCACACTGCTGAACATGAGTTAGAACAACACAGATCACTGGGGTAACCTCGAAACTAAGCAGAGACAGATATAGGTAAGACGTTTAACTTAATCAAATGTGTGCAAGGATTTGTGTCTAAATATTTACAATTACTCAACGTGGTGTAGCATTTGTATGAGTGCCTGTAACTTTCACAATATTGGTGAGCAATTACTGGGTTCTTTAACCGGGAAAGTCTGTTAAAGTCCGACATATTTAAATCTTTCCGGTAATAATGCCCGGTAAAAATAATTCTAGATGTCATGCCCCTGCTGCAGCTTCCCATTAAAAGCATTGAACTGGCAAAAAACTGACTTTTATTATGAAGTAGTCACATGAAATGCAATGTGTGTCCATCAAAAATGTGTCTACAAAACAAGACAACAGTCATCTTTTGCATTTTTTGACAGTAGATCAGTTTGAAATATTGCAGGGAGTAAAGAACTAAAAGGAGCCACAGTGAGGTGCACACCTCCAACGTCTCAGCCATGTATCCAACTTTCACTTTCGCTGTCCGCAGACTCATGCCTTTCAAAAAAAAACACATCACGGTTGCTCACGGAATGAGGACAGAAGGCCAATTAGTGCCTGACTTCTTTATTAAAACAACAATAGTTGTTGCACACTATCTACGTGTGTTCCAGTGCTAATTTTTGGCCAAGACAAAGGCGACAAGGGCCGACGTGAGGCGACGCCACAGTCGGCCGCCGTCGTCGCCACTAGTCCCTGGCTGTCGGCTTGGTGTGTCAGGGCCTTTTAACCACATGTGATGTTACCACCAGTAAAGTGTCACCAAATAACCCAGGACTTACGTTTTTGGATTGCCACTTTAAGTAGGTTATGGTTATTTGTTTTCAAAGAGTTTTTATTCTATTTTATCTCAGAAATGGCCTATAGAGAGCAGACATTCTTCTCTCCTTTAAATAAAACGGTCTTACTGTATGCGTGGTTTTGGGAGTCAATGGCAATCGACCTGTTCTGTCGTTTAGGTATGAGGACCTGTTGGTTATTATGCACACGTCTATTGGCGGCACTTATTTTATTTGGATCCTAATGTGCGAGCAAAAGTAGTCTACTTTTTAATGAAAATATTATAATAATATTATATGCCCTGATGATGTCATTCTTCAGGACATTTATTTGGGACATTAAAATCTTCACGTGGCCCGGGACCAACACAAACCATAAAATTGTACCTCATTTACAAAATAAGCTAAAATGTAGATATAATAGAGGCCTACAGTCTAATATTATTATTTTATATAATTATAATAATTTCAACTTTAACAAGATGCAAAGACAAAAATACTCAGTCAGCTGCATCTTTGCAACCAGCTCTGTGAGTTCCTTTAGCTGCCTGGCTCTGCTCTGTCTCTGCTCTTTACATGGAGCTGGCACTGTAAACAATGTGCAGCACTCAATGTGAAGCTTCATTTGTAAAGCTGCATTAACCTTCGCTAACCGCTGTCAACAATTAGCCTATTATAGTGTAAAATGTTAACATAATAAACTGTTCCACTAGTGGGGCTATGAATACTTCTAAAGAAATTATAAAATTATAGATACACAGAACATTTTCCCAAATCGGGGTTAAAGGCTTACAGTTACAACACAGTCACCACAAAGTCAAACACAAATATGGCTTTTACATGGTATGACCAACACTAATTAACAAAGAAAGAAGGAAAAAGGAGGGAATAAGTGCAGTGTTCCTTCTCAACTCAGCCACTGAAAGAAATGAATGTCAACACTGAATACACTCAATAAACAGGAGCTTGACAGGCTTTGGTACAAAAATAATTGTAAGGAAAATAGCAGCAGCAGCAACAAAATAATACTACTAATAATTCCAATACCAAAAATTATTTAAATACTGAAACGATTAGTGGGTTAGTCATTCGACAGAATTCAGATGATTAATAAGGCTTATTGTTAAAGGAACACTTCAGTAATTTGAATTACTTTTCACACCTACTTTGTTTGGTCCCTGGAGCGTTGGTTCTGTTTGGGGTGGTGTAAAAGCTCATTCAAACTCTGGTGCGGACCAAACAACCAAACTGTGCTTCGCTAGAAAACGAGGGGTCTCGGTTTGCTTCTAAGTGAACAAGAGTTCAGTGCACTCTAGGGGAGAGTGCGATCCGACCCAAATACAGGAAGTGGTCGTCTGTGTGACATCATCATCTCTCTCTCTCCTTCCCTCACAGTCTGTCAGCTGTTCATATTGTTCGGATTCTTCTAAAATATCAGAAACACTAAAGCAAAACCAGAAAACCCAAGACGTTAAAAGTCACAACCGCCCTACTTCCTACCCCCCTACCTTCGGCGCCCATCACACTTATCTTTCAACTCGGCCTTCATTTAGATCTCAACTACACTCATGAAAGGTTTGGTGACTGCATGTTGCAAGGTTGTGACGCTATCCCAGTGACACAATCTGTCCGCAGACAGACAGACAGACAGACAGACAGACAGACAGACAGACATACATATACCTGGCAAAGTTCTGAAACTCTAGGAATTCTGCCAATGCTAGCTAGTTTAGCTAACATACACATGAATGTAAAAGGATCACTAAGTGAGTCCTGCGAGAAAGACCAAGTTGGCAACACTGACTTTGTGTACGTGCACACGAATATTCCACTTTTTTCCCAAATATGACAATATTTAAATGCATGTTGTGTAAACAGTTTATTCCATTTTATATAATATAAAAAAAGGCCGAATAAGGCCGTTTTTTTTCCAAATTTAGCATTTTCCGATTAGGACGTGGGATATGTCGGTATTATTCAGGTTTTAGAGGCATTCTCTGGACATGTTTAGAGCGCATTCAGAATATGCATCTCAATCAGGGTTTTTACCACAGTTTGCAACAGTTTACAGCCTGTTTACGGCTTATGGTCAGCTCTGTGTGTTGCTATGGTTGTTGTTCACAAACTAACTAGCCAACAGTTCAAGTGAGTCCGGCTGCGGTAGAGATGCATGCTCAAAAGAAAAGAAACACAGCTACTTTTAAACATGCTCAAAGACTTGGATAGCAACAGGTTTCTGGATATGAGCCGACCTTTTCAAGAAGCTGGTTGAAGAAATGGAAGAGGGTTTGCACGCTCCAACAAGTTTGCCACCGCCACTGGAAAAAATCCTGTTTTGCACAGCTGCATGTAAACGGGAATATTAGTGGAATATTCACATTCATTAGCCATGTAAACAGCTTAGTCGGAATATCGTCTTTTTCGGAATAAGGGCAAAACCAGAATAATATGTGCATGTAAACGTACGTCTGTCATGAGTTCATTATTAATATCCATTAAAATATTTTGGCAGTAAAAAAGTGGCTATAGCCCAATAGCCAGGCCCTGATTTCACCTACATACATATCTACATCAAACATGACACCATTAGCAGAATTAGCACACTCAACTCTCTCAGCATTAATCTGTCTACATCCATTCTGTTGCAAAAGTCTCCTGCTCTCATTGTTATCCGATAAAAACATAATTAAGCGGTTAAGAAATGGAGATTTGGGGAAAAGAGAGCATCTAGATCCCAATGGGTATGTGAGTGTACACTGTGTAATTAATATAAAAGAGGAATGAGAAGGCTGGCTGCAAGCTGGAGTCTCTTATTGGTCTTTTGCAGTCTCTCGACAGATGGCTTCAGGTGAGCCAGAGGAGTAGGTGGAGCAGTTGGAGGCCAATATCTGAAGCTGGATTTTAGATTGCATCTGCTAAGTGGCCAAATAAGCCAAGTCACTCATTTGGAGGAGAGACACAGCTCGCAGTTCTTTAAGAATGTATGTCCTTCATGTGTCTTTGAGAGGAGTCAGTGATGATGTTTCTTTCCATTTATATTTAATATCTTTATTTGAAAATAAATAATATATTTTAAAGCTTTAGTGCATGATCACGGAAGGCTTGTATCATGTGGACGCACCGACAGTTTTGTTGTCATTACTTAGAATTCCTCATGAGGGAGACAGAAACTACGCACCATAGCTTTAAAGCAAGTACACAGGTTGTAGGGAGTCAACTAGGCATGGGCCGGTTACCGGTTTCAAGGTATACCGCGGTAAAAAAGTCACAGTTTCAAAACCACAAAAATGTGATGATGAGAAACGTAAACAATATTATGAAAACACTCATACGATGAAAGTCACTGAAACGTACATTTTGTAACCCCACCCACCATCTTTCCCTAACCCTAACCTGTCCCATTCTTGTGCCGCATGTCAGTCAGGACGTACCGACCCAGAGGGTCAAAAGTGAAGTCAAGAGTCCCGACGCTAAAGGAGACTTTTAGCGCAAATAACAAACGCCAAAGGCACATGACAAAGCGTCCGTATTTACGCGATGGGAGAGTGAGAATGTGTTGTGAAAGCACAAATTTATTAGCCTGGATGCCAGCCAAACTTAGCCCCGCCCACAACATTTGAGGTCGGGAAGTTCGGTCTGGACTTGATCCGTTGTGGAGCAACTTTGCTCGAACCAGAGCTGTTCGGACCAATCAAATTGTCAGGGCGGGCTTTATATGATGATGGACAGATGATCAACAGTTTCGTAATCAACCACGTCACCAAATAGCGCTTGGGTTGAATTCATTTACAACAAAGATGGCTGCCATCGCGTCTGTTATAGAAGATATCGACAGTGCATTCATTTTAAAAGAGGAACAGAGAACCGCGATCACGTATGTAGACACATTGCCACACCTGTCCGCACGACACGGACCTTTGCTCTGTCGAAGCCTGCCTTTGATTTGCAGCTTCTGTGACGTCTGTCTCCGTTGCTCTGATTGGTTGCAGGTCTATCCAATTGAGTGCAGAGGCCTTTTCTTTCCTGGTTGGGTTGAAACACGCCCCATAATCCCAGCCCAATGGAGCAGTATCAGACTCATATTCTGACAAGAATCTGAGTATGATGACGTCAGGCTACAAATTTATGTCCATCTGCATTAAAACACGTGGCACAGCTCCTCTCCAGCACACCATGCTTTCCTCACCAAAGGTTTACGGCTATCTTGCCTTCATCAGGCTGATGTCTGTATTTCATGTCTCCACATGAAATACAAAGTGAGAGAACAGCTATTTCCAATCTGTAGCACAATATGTGGCTCAAGCCCCTACCTGAAAGTTTTGACATCCCAGGATTCTTTTTTTCACGACCCCCAAGAACACAATGGCAGAATAGAATATACTGAAAGAGTTCATTTTCAGATTAATTGACCATGTGTGTATTATGGCTATGCTAAGCTTAGTAAAAGTCCAGTCCAATAACCTGTGGCTCTTTGTATGGAACTTGTAATGATTCACTTTGAATGTCTGCTCAGTATTACATCCTGATACAATTTAATGCAGTGCCTTCAGTCTTTAATGACCAAACCCCATGTGAAGCTATCCCGCAGGTACTTAAATCTGTGCCATTGTCTATCTCAAGAATCATTTCCTTCATCAAACTGAGATGCTGTCGATGTGAAATTAAAATGGATTTTTACATGTTCCAGTGATGTGTGATTCTGTTTCCAACTATCTGTCTTCACTATACAATAAACTCATTGACTCTTTGTTAAAAAGGACTTGAAACGTCCATTCTACAAAATGAAATGTGGGAACTTAATTTGTGATATCAAAATCTAAAGTCAGTAAGGATCTGTCAATGTATGACAACAAACCTTACTTCATCTTCAAACATATTCATTTATAGTCCTCCTCCACTCAAAATGTATTTTGCTTATTGTTTCTTCTTTACCTCTGCCACTGTGGCTCTGTCTGTCTGTCTGTCTGTCTGTCTGTCTGTCTGTCTGTCTGGCTGACTGGCTGGCTGACTGGCTGCACAGTCCCGCAATAAGCTAGTCTCTGTTTCAGCAGAACTCTGTTCTGTTCACTATATATATATATATATATATATATATATATATATATATATATATATATATACTCTACTCTCCAGACACCGCCGCATCTCTCATTTCTCCCGTGAAATGGACCGAACGGGAAAGCAGTCAGGTGAGCGTGGCATTCTCTTCACAAACACCACTTTGACACAACACTTCCTGCAGTTGTGGTGGCACTGTGGTGCGTTTCTGATTTACCTCGTCAACCTCTCATAGAACTTCATCTGAATTTTTTATCTTTTTGTGGGGTTTGAATTTGGAATTAATCTGTCTCTTGTGCTGCCCTCTCCACCTGAAATGTTACTGATGCACCAGCAACGGCGCTGTTTTACCAAAACACAAATATCATCAAAACCATTTGGGGAAAATGATAAAATCATGTGCGGGCGGGAGCGGGATTAAGAAAACAGTGTGGCGCAGGGCTCTGCCTCTAGAGCATGGCCTTGGTGGTCTGCGTGCTCTGACTTCTAGTTTGAATGTTTGAGCAGAATGGTGGTTGAAAAATTGTTTTCACGTTCATCTGCTGAAAAGGAAGGGGGTGCAGTTGGGTCATTTGAAAAAAAAGCTTTGTGGCTTGCCATGTTATTTCCCTGTGTGCTGCTGTTTGTTCACAGCAGGAGAAAAGTCTGACTGACTTTCTGAGGTTAGAGCAACCTGTGGGGAGTTTGTTCCGATAGAAGCTAATACTAACTGGATCATACTAACAATGCCTCAGTTATATTTTAGGCTAAAAGCTGCTAATGCATTGGTAGGTGCAGGACAGTGGCATGTGTACAGTGGCAAGGGCACTGCCACTGCATTAGCTAACTATATCCTTTGTTTAAATCTCAACTACACACCTGTAAAGTTTCATCACTACCCTATGCATGGTTAGGATGCTATCGCAGTGACACAATCTGTCCACAGACAGAGAGACAGACATGTAAACACCTAGCAAAGTACTAAAAAACCTCTGTGGTAGTTCCTGCTAAAGTAGGTGTCTCCAGGAACCCATTTTGCCATGATGACACACACACACACACACACACACACACACACACACACACACACACACACACTCGGACTCACAAGGGGAAAGCTAGAATTCCCGCCTTGCAGTTGTAAGCCTTAGCCGACAAGTCAAGTTGCAGTTTACATCCATGTTTGTCCAGACTCATCGTAGTGAAGACTTTAAGGGAATTTATTAAAAGGTGTTTCTTGTGTACAGAAGATCTCTACAATCACCACGGTTTCAAGATTAGAGTCACCAACTTAGTATCTGACCAAATGCCTCCCCTTCTGTTCCTGACCTTTTGTATATAAAATCTCATCACTTCATCATCTTCTCCTATTAGACATTTGTGTGAATGTTGTGAGAATTAACGTAGGAATTCTGAGTTATGGTCAAAAAACGTGTTATGTGATTTCCAAAATGTAATCAGTTTAGAAATTGAAAAAATAGAAGCTATCGCGTTTCACGAGAATGGGACAGACAACCCGAAAAACATAATGTCAGGGTTATAGCACAGAGACAAAACAATACCAGTGTCGCTGTCGCAGCTGGTAGCAACTGTAGGATAATACAACTAAATAAATGAATAAAACTACTTTGATGCAGACTCACAATCATAACACGGCAGGCCAGATGCCAAGAAGTAACATTTCTCAGATAGGAGCTGGGGATGCTCGTCTAGTCTGCACTATACTGTAATATAGCAGTCTCCTTGCTCATGGTGCATTCAAAGTTATTGATGAGTTCCCTTCTGCCATCTAGTGGTTCTTCTTTTTGTTGTTTAACAGCAAATGACTGGTGAAATAAGGTATTGTTATTACTTTTAAATAAATCCATTAAATTTGAACGTATGGCATTAGCAAAAAAACAAGCCATTCTTTAATGTTACCAACTGTTGTTTTTCTTCAGTTGTCTGCTCTTCAAAGCTGTCAGTTGTTCTTATTTACAGGTGGGGTTGTTGTTTTCCCATACCAGGTAGAATAATGAGCTCATGCAGTACCACTCTAAAATATATTGAGTGTGTTGGCCTCGGTTCAGAGCAGAATCACAAAATAGTTACTGATTTTATGACAATTTTAATTGCACTCCCATTTAGAGTTGTAGGATTCCTGCAGATTTGGAAAATGGCCAGGAAGCCTTTTTTAAAGAAGGGATTGATCATTAAAGCTGAAAAGGATGAAAGATTGCTTTGGGTTTTCAGGACAACAATGCACTGTAGTTTCTAGCCCCCCAAAGAGTTCCACATAATGAGAAGGGAAGTGATTTTTCAATTTTGGGCAAAGGCTTTTTGGCCTAAAATAGTATTGTGTTATAGCAAGGCTAAGAAAAGGGCTTAGCAGAAATCACAGCAATGGGATTTTGATTAATGAGAAACATTCATTTTTGTATTGACCATTTAAAAGACTATTAAGATTGCCACTCAAGCGTTGAGCGTTAATCATAAGGCAGGCCTACATAAGCTTCCATGAAATTTAATGAGCATTGTAAAGTCTGAAGCAAAGCAAAGAGCTTTGTAGAGAATTAGCTTGTAAATGAAGTCCTGAAACAACACTCATATTAAA
>NC_135867.1:28530641-28630805 GCF_031162955.1 Sander vitreus
TCTGCATTGTCATCAGTGAAATATTTGGACAGTCTGGGAAAGAGCAAGAGCAAAACTCTGTGCAGGCCAAGCCCACTGAAAGACTCTGGCATTTGGTGGCATCGTTGCAGTTTCCATTTTTACAGTAGATAGTAGTGAGTGATGTCTCTAACTTCTTTAAGTGGTGCCTTCTGGAACATCACAGGTTCAATGCCCCCATCTTCTCTGAGCCTCCATCCTCCACCAACTGGGTTCTAGAGAAGAGGTTTGACCAGGTGGCTGTGACGCCACATTGCTGTTTGGTACAAGGCTCTCAGCAAATGTTGCTGGAAGGCATCTTCTGTTGGGGGTAGATTTGCTGCTGACGAATCTGTGGTAGATGCTAATCTGTACCTCAGCTCATCCAGGTTGGTATAAGGATGCCCATCCACCTTTTTCTTTTGGCCAAAGCACTGCTCTATGTTTCTGAGCGATCAAACCGATAGGGACGAATCTTTCCTTAAGGCCAAGTCCAGAGTGCATTAACATTGCTGAGGATCCAAACATCCCTTTGCTTGAATATTACAGAAGCAAAACTAGTACATCTGTATTATCACATTTGACAATTGACTGTGCAAGGTGTATTGCATGTAACACCAGCCTCGTGTCAGCCACCTCCTGGTTACTGTAAAGATCTGCCAAGAAGTCAATACCTGACTTGCTAACCCTCTTAAACTCCTGACCATTTTCAAAGCCACCAGCTAAGATGACAGTGTTCCCTGAAGAAATTCTCGTTGGCCCATTACTGGTACGATGTAGGAGCCTCAGAGGCTAGCTTTATGCTTCTTACTCCTCTTGCTAGCTGTTTCCCTTGAAGCAACTGTCAAGATGTTCCCTCTGCATACACATCTGACTTAGTTAGTATGTCAAAGAGTCCACCATCGCCATAGAGCTTTCCGACGCTTGCTAGGTAAGCCATCGTGATATGCATAGTTTGCATGCACAGTCTCATTGTGATCTTTCCTTGTAAGGGCGATGGTTTGCTCCACAATATCTGTTTTGCTTTACTATAAATAGCATGGTCTGCTGTCACAAGAATATGGTGCTGTCCCAGTTCTGCAGCAAGCTGTACAAGTCGTATCATAGTCGTTATAGTGTTTGATAGATGTGACCATCAACACTCAATCAAAGAGTATAGAAGTACCAAGAGGCGAAACTCAATAGAACGTTGTGTTGCATTCAGTCCAAGATGGCGGAGCTGCACTCTTTAGATGTTCTATTTAATGTTCTATTGAGTTTCGCCTCTTGGTACTTCTATACTCTTTGACTCAGTCAAAGATCTAGAAAGACAAAGAAGAGGCACCATTCAAACCAGCAGACAAACACATATCATCACAGGACAAACAAGTGTTCCAAACTACAGAAAATACCTCAGGAGCAGTGGAAACAAGGCTGCTCTATACTGTAAAGCTTTGTCAGCACCTACATCGCCAGTACTGGGCCAACGAGTGCTGAGAGCCTTGTACCAAACAGCAATGTGGCGTCACAGCCACCTGGTCAAACCTCTTCTCTGGAACCCATTTGGTGGAGGATGGAGGCTCAGAGAAGATGGGTGCATTGAACCTGTGATGTTCCAGAAGGCACCACTTAAAGAAGTTAGAGATATCACTCACTACTATCTACTGTAAAAATGGAAACTGCAACGATGCCACCAAATGCCAGAGTCTTTCAGTGGGCTTGACCTGCACAGAGTTTTGCTCTTGCTCTTTCCCAGACTGTCCAAATATTTCACTGATGACAATGCAGATTAGTGACAGTGGTGTGTTGCAGTTGTAGCATCATGGGGGGCTGACCTCCCCAAAGTGGCCACTGGAGATGGCCTAACCCCCAGAATGGCTACCAAAAGCAGTTAATGTTCCAAATGGTTGCTGCTAGAAAAAAACAGCCTGACAACAGCTGGAGATTCAGTGAGGAGAGGGCTAATTCCCCCTCAGAGTGTTTATTTTGTTAGATTGCCATTTGTTTGATTTAAGACAGTCATTTAATTTGTATTATGTTAAGTTATAGTTTTATTAAAAAGCTAATTAAGGTCAAACTGCAATCCTGACTCCTGGTCTCCTGTTTGTGCTATGGTAAGGTGTTATCTTTTCATTTCAATCTTTGTTTCCATATGGACTGTATAGTACATTACAGTACAGTTTCATTATTAAATGTATCTTATATTTGAATTTCTCAACATTCTTCTCACCACTGATAATGGGCTTTGGACTTGAGACTAAATTGTCAGTGTTCCATTTTCTTTCATTTTGGACACCTCATACATTGAGTGAAATAACACCCTGATTTATCATGCTATATTTACATCTTTGGATTCTGCACAACCCCACCTTTCCAACAAGCTATGATATGTGTTTCTATGATAATCCCTGGCAAAGTAACCACAAAGTAAATGAAAACATTCTGCATAGATATTCATTTTTTGCATGTTCGCCTATTTTAGGTATGTGTTTATAGGTCTCTATTTATTCCATACATCAAGATATTCACATCCAGTTTTTTCTTTTAGGTCAAGCAACTTCCTGACTACAAACATGCCAAGCTTCACAGCTCTCAGAGCTTGTGTGATTGATCTGCATTAGTTTATATGCCTTAACTCCCATACGGACAGGCTATATTTTATTCCTTTTTTTGGTTTTGAGGTGTATAACAATATCTGTTAATTTAACAATCTTAGCAGTAAAATATTTTTAGCCAAGAATCAATTTCATACATGGGAGACGTTAGAGATGAGGAAAAACATTGTTGGGTTTAGTTCTACCTCCGGTAGGGGTATCTCAAAAACTAAAGCCCTTTTTGACCATTTGTCACTAGCCTATAGTCTTTTACAGTATTATAAAAGAGCAACAGGTTTCCGTAGCTACCGTGTTAGAGACTGACTTCGACAAGAGTTTGCTAGCTAACACTAGTTAAAAGCCCATATATAGCCTATGTTACTGAAAAGTAGAACACTTATTAAAAATCTAATAAGAAAATTAGGAAAACAAAACATCCACTCCGTAATGTTGTGTAATCTGGATGCAGCATTTTTCTTGTTTGTTTTCGGGGTTTGTGTGCTTTTCATTTTGCATTGTATCTATATTTGCAGCATGTTTATGTATTTGGTTGTGTTGTGTGTATTTGCAGTGCATTAGCTTAATGCTGCGCATGTGTTGTCAAATTAATGAAGTTGTTTTCTTAATTTGCTTGTGTGTTGTCTATTTGAATGAGTTTCCTTAAGTTCCTTAAGTGCAGCTCAACTATGGAGGTTTTTCAAGTGGACAAAAATGACAACTATATTTTTAATGAAGCTTCCTGCTCTCAGGAGGCTCAACTGTTTCCTAAGAACACTCTCTTAGATTCCACCACAAAGGCCTTTGCCAAAGGGCTTCCAGCACAATCAATGACAGAACTAATTGAAATATTATCTCTTGTGCTTCACACAAATGCTCGTCAAACCCCAATACGTGCACAGATTATTCCACAGACTAAGTGCTTGCTAACCACTAACTCTGCCATCTGCTCCAAAATTAAAACCATACCGCTGCACTACTTAAGCTCCCCCAGTACACAGTAACTCCCCAACTGTGAGAAGCCTCCCTGCTATTAATGCATGAGTGCACGCCAAGTCTCAAGTGGCCTCCTTATCACAGTATCAATGTCAGAGATCTGGGCAGGTGATGGCGTATGACTGATGTGGGTATCTGCTACCTGCTCACCTAAATGATATGTCTGTTATCTTCCCTTGATTTCAAATCAGGTAAAAAAGAACATACGGAAGATTTAGGAAAGTATCTCAGGGCCGCAACAGGTTGATACAGGTTGCCTAGACCGGCGGAGGAGGGTGTGTAGCCACAGTCACGGCACGCCGCCTCCCTATCTTTGCTTCTCTGCAGCTTAGTTATGCTGTTATAGTTTTAGACTGCCGGGGGACTTCCTATGACACACTGAGCTTCTCTCTCCTCTCTCTTTCCATTTGTGTGCATCCATGTCCCAGAAATGCTTGTTACTAACCTAGCTCTGGGGAGCTTATTCCCCTGAGTCCTTATGCTTTTTTTTCACCCAGCATGTTTCCTTGGATTAGGATGGCACCTAAATCATGGTTGCAGCTGTCGCCGTGGTCCTGCTCCACGCCCTGCTGTGCCCTGTTACACCCTGCTACATCCTGCAACGTCCTGCCACGCCCTGCTGTGCTCTGCTGTGCCCTGCTATGCCCTGTAGCACCCTGCAGTGCCCTGCAACACCATGAACTACTACAATTACTATTTCTAGTCATTATCTTTATTGTGACTATCATTGCCACTGTTCATCACCGTGAGACACCGCCTACCAAGAGCCTGGGTCTGTCCGAGGTTTCTTCCTAAAAAGGGAGTTTTTCCTTGCCACTGTCGCATTTACGCATTTATGCTTGCTCTTGGGGGAATCAACTGAATTGTTGGGTCTTTGTAAATTATAGAGTGTGGTCTCGACCTACTCTATCTGTAAAGTGTCCTGAGATAACGCCTGTTATGGTTTGATACTATAAATAAAATTGAATTGAATTGAAGCTATTTCTAATTCCAGACACACAAACTACAGGTAAGCGGATTATAATACAGACAATGGAATTCCCATATCACAGCAAGGGCACTCCAAGCAGGAAAACACCAAAAGGAAGCAAAAGATTAGATCAGATAGCATGACAGAAAGCTGCTTTAATTTCTTCACCACAGGGTTCATGTTGGGGATATGGTTCAGTATTTATACTGTAGCCATTTTGTTTCTTTGCTAGATAAACTGTAGTTTCAACTCCTTTCATGATCCTCTGGCCACTCCGTCTGGCTGGCTTTGGATGCTTCTTCGTTCTGGATTTTAGGAATCTTGGCCTCCAAAATACTATTTTCGGCATGAGAAGCCGAGTTCTTATGTGCTGCTCCAAACACTCTAACTCCCACAGTGCGAGCAACAGCTATGGCTTCAATCAAAAACACTACAGCAGTGGCTCCAGGGTCCAGTGGCCAAAACTACAGCACTGTGGCTTGATTTTCTGGGCATCTCCCAACTACTCCAACATGTGTGTGCTCTGATCGGGGAAATTTGGCTGTACTGAAATGGGCAACAACACTTAGTGCTTATGCCTTCTTGACAAAATACAAATTAAAGGTTTAGTTTAATTGAAGGCTTAGGACCAGCGCCTAAGCATATGACGGAACAAAACAATGTGTAGGGCATCTGGACAACGCTTGGGATGGGTGTCCGCTCATTGTCTTCTGCACACATGTGCTGCATGATGGTTTGCATACACAGCACAGCAGCACAAACAGAGTCAGACACACACACATACACACACACACCATACATGAGTGTGACTGCCTCAAACAGTCACACTCCAAACTCCACTATGGCCAAGACCAAATAGCTGTCAAAGGACACCAGAAACAAAATTGTAGACCTGCACCAGGCTGGGAAGACCGAATCTGCAATAGGTAAGCAGCTTGGTGTGAAGAAATCAACTGTGGGAGAAATTATAAGAAAATGGAAGACATACAAGACCACTAATAATCTCCCTCGATCCGGGGCTCCACGCAAGATCTCACGCCGTGGGGTCAAAATGATCACAAGAACGGTGAGCAAAAATCCCAGAACCACACGGGGGGACCTAGTGAATGACCTGCAGAGAGCTGGGACCAAAGTAACAAAGGCTACCATCAGTACCACACTACGCCGCCAGGGACTCAAATCCTGCAGTGCCAGACGTGTCGCCCTGCTTAAGCCAGTACATGTCCAGGCCCGTCTGGAGTTTGCAAGAGAGCATTTGGATGATCCAGAAGAGGATTGGGAGAATGTCATAAAGGTCAGATGAAACCAAAATAGAACTTTTTGGGAAAGAATGCTGAGTTGCATCCAAAGAACACCATACCTACTGTGAAGCATGGGGGTGGAAACATCATGCTTTGGGGCTGTTTTTCTGCAAAGGGACCAGGACGACTGATCCGTGTAAAGGAAAGAATGAATGGGACCATGTATCGTGAGATTTTGAGTGAAAACCTCCTTCCATCAGCAAGGGCATTGAAGATGAAACGTGGCTGGGTCTTTCAGCATGACAATGATCCCAAACACACCGCCCGGGCAACGAAGGAGTGGCTTCATAAGAAGCATTTCAAAGTCCTGGAGTGGCCTAGCTAGTCTCCAGATCTCAACCCCATAGAAAATCTTTGGAGGGAGTTGAAAGTCTGTGTTGCCCAGCGACAGCCCCAAAACATCACTGCTCTAGAGGAGATCTACATGGAGGAATGAGCCAAAATACCAGCAACAGTGTGTGAAAACCTTGTGAAGACTTACAGAAGGGTATATAACAAAGTATTGAGATGAACTTTTGTTATTGACCAAATACTTATTTTCCACCATCATTTGCAAATAAATTTATTAAAAATCCTACAATGTGATTTTCTGGATTTTTTTTCTTCTCATTTTGTCTCTCATAGTTGAAGTGTACCTATGATGAAAATTACAGGCCTCTCTCATCTTTTTAAGTGGGAGAACTTGCACAATTGGTGGCTGACTAAATACTTTTTTGCCCCACTGTTCTGAATGAACTCGTCTTCAAAAAGAACGTGTTCTAATGCATTTTTAGTCAATAAAATGTTAACACAATAGTACATATTTGACCATTCATTTTTTGACATTTTACGGGAAGCCGAGCTTCCCTTGCAGTCTTAAAGAAATCGCCTCTGGTGGAGAGAGGTGTGTGTGTGTGTGTGTGTGTCGATGAGTATGAAGTTAGCAGTGACGCTATAGCTTTGAACGTAGCAGTACAGAGTGTGTACAGTTTATCTGTCGGTGAATAAATACAATACGATACAACTTTGTCAGTTTACACTGAAATTCATTTTGCGTTCCCTAACAGCTCCACTCAAAAAAAAGAAAAGGAAAATGCACACAGAGTTAGACGAGTTAAACAATGACACATATATATATATATATATATATATATATATATATATATATATATATATATATATATATATATATATAGTACAAAGATGAAGAAATATCATCAGCCATGACAACGAAACATGTTTCATGATATCCTTGGATCCAGATCTTAATCGGCAGCACACTGATTTTGGTTTAGCAGCAGGATAGACTGATGTTTAAAAGAGTTCTTAAGCCTGTTGTAGCCAAACAAAGGGACTCTCAGACAGCAGAAGTTGCTGTCAGATCCACAGATGCCAACCTCCTTTACCCTCTCACCCGCCCCAAGCACCGAACCTGGGGAGACAGGGCTTTTACCGTTGCTGCCCCCTACCTCTGGAACTCTCTCCCCAACACCTCAGACTTTCCACATCACTTGCTAACTTTAACACCGCACTCAAAACCCATCTGTTAAAAGCTACTTTTAACCTGTAACCAACTTAGCTGTTTCCATTTGTTTCTATGCTGTTTTGCTGCACATTTTTTCATATTTATCTCTAGTTGTTTTCAGGATCTGAAGTTGGACAGCAGAAGTTGTTATTCAGAGTTTAAAACACACATGGAGTCAAAAGAGATGCTGTTAGCAAGTCTGAGCATGCTCTTCTTGTGGGCTGTTTGAAAGGAGTGTGCAACAGGTTGAGCAATCAGGGTTTCCCGCAGCACTTTGCAGTTAAGGCGGCCCACCTTAACAGCACGCGCATGCCGCCTTAACTGAGTCTTCAAAAAAAAAAATATATATATAACCGCAAGTCGCATCAACACAGTCTGTAGGAAACAAGGTAACGGTGAGTTGTAAAGATACCACCAATCACAACGGAAAGAGCATTTGCTAGCGGTGAGTGTAACTGTCACTTATTCACATTTAAAGGGATAAATCGCCATTTCACCGTTTCAACAAATGTGTCAACAAATGTGTGGCAGCTGGGGCACGCCCGGGCAGAGACTGGGTGAGTGGACTTACCGGAGCATTGGCATACGGCAGGCAGAGAACATTTATATATGTTTCTCTGTCCTATTCTTCACATCAGTGAGGCTTTCTTCTCTTGTTTCAACGAAGTGAATACATGACGAAGTGACTGGAAATATCCATCACCTCTCGCGCATGGATTCTCAATGTCCCGGCTGCTGCCCGGTCTTTGAGACACAGCTGTTGTCTGTTTTTTTTTAATCACTACACGCGGTTCACAATACATGGTTAGTTAGTGTAGTTAACACTACACACAGTGAAATTACGTGTCCTGTTTTTATTTCACGCATACTATCTGCTGGAGTGAGTGAAGCTATGGGCTGAGCTCTGTTATCTCAGCGCTGTTTGTTTTGGAGAAGAGTTGTCAGGCAAAGTGGAAGAGTGCGTGTCACGGAGGATAATGGGAGCAATGCCAGTAAATTTGTTATAGCACTTTTCTTGAAAATAGTTTAATGAGCTTAAAATTGCACATTGCAACTGTTATTTTGAAAAGCTGGTTATTTATTAATTATTTATTATTATTTAAATTTAGTGTAGTGTGTAGTACAGAGTCTGCACTACAGAGATGTATTCATTATATATTTAAATTTGATATTTAGTGAAGTGTGTAGTACAGAGTCTGTACTACAGACCCCCCCCCCCGGTCAGATGGCAAACCTACCACCTTAACTAACAAATTTTCTGCGGGAAACCCTGGCAATGTTCTCAGCACAAACTTTGAGTTGATTATATAATTTAGTTTTAAGTTTAGCAGATGCTGCTGAGCCAGGCTGTGCTGCAGTACAGCATGACACTCTGAATCACTGAGTTCAAAAAACAGAAACATAATCTGGCCGCTGGTTTCAAAGGATCTAAGCCTTTGAGAGCCGGTGTATCTTTTTTACAAATGTGCTCTTTGTGAGGAGTCCATGATAGATAAAAAAAAAAAAAAAAATGCTACTACTCTTCAAGACCCAAGCCAAGTTCCTGTGTCTTGCTTGCTACCTGCTGGTTATGCTGCGTTCCAGACAGAATTTTTAGCCGGTAAGTTACGACTTCAAGTCACGACTCACGACTTGGTAGCGTTCCAGGCAAAGTCACCACCACAAACCCTTCTAGCTAGCATTAGCTAGCGGCTACCTAACATTGACGTTAGCTAGCACTAGCTGATACTAGCGATTTCTAGTCGGCGACATCTTTTGGGCTTCATTTAATAAACATAACCTGTAATAGTACACAATCGTATGTGTATTGTTTTGATTACAATATGCGGAATTACTTTACGTTGCCTATTTATGTCTATTTATTTCTATTTCTCATCGTTAATCACAGGCGCTTGTACAGCAACAACAGGGGTTGCCATTGTTGTTTATGTGTGTGTGACGTCAAAAACTGTAACTGGGAGTACAACGATCTGGTAGTTCACGAGTAGTAAGTTACGGGTTTGACTGCTGTTCCAGGGCACTTTCACAGGTAGAAGGTTGTGAAAACACGAGTTACTGGTTGCCTGGAACGCAGCATTAGAGTCAAGGAGTTAGCCACGGAGCTAGCAGCAACAGGCTCACTAACTTAAGGTGGGCTGGCTTTAAGGTGGACCAGCTATTTTCATTAAGTCACAAGCAGGTTTCTGCTTTAGTGACTAAAACACTGACATTGATTCGGACCTACTTATGCCAGGATGGTGGGTATATTGTCAATGAAGTGATGAAGATTGTCATATCCAGAGGTGCCACCATGTCTGATCCAACTAGCGCGAGGATCTTCATTGAGGGAACAGAAGTCCTGCAAGACCTGGACGTACTCAGAGCCTGTGCCTTGCTAATGGGTCTGTAGCAATGTCTTTAAAAAGTAAACTGCTGTGCTAAAAATGTGAAGAATTAGACCTGTGTCTAACTTGTCCTCAAATTCAACAGGATATTTTGCACTGTTATGTTTGTAAAGTTTTGTTGTGCAAGAAACAGCACCTGTACTGTTGACAGTCAGCACTTCATTAGGTACACCTACTTACAATGCTTAGTGTTCTTGCCAGTTTTTTGGAAGTGTTAATATGTATCTGACACTATATACAAAGTTCGCCTTGGAGAATACATGCAGCCGTTTAATATGTTTTTTCCAACACCAGCAACATGTAATTTATGTATTCCTTTTCACATGGTGCTTTGTGTTTTTTTTATTGTATTATTTAACATGCACAGAGAATGAAGGACTGGATTCAGGGGATTGGTCCTCCAAAATTTACATTCATAATTTTAGAATGTTCCTTTTGTTAAGGGCAACTGCCTTGTAAAAGCCTGCAAGTATTTGACTTAGAAGCTCCCAAACACTTTTAATTTTGATTAAAGGGGAACTTCGGTATTTTTCAACCTGGGCCCTATTTCCCCGTGTGTGTGTGTGTGTGTGTGTGCCAGACTGATGGGGAGAAGAATATCTTTAATTGGTCCACTAATGAGGGAGAGCGCATCAGCTGGCAGCCGCAAAACGAGTTAAAACGTAGTTCTTAGGAGACTTTTATTTACACAGCCGAAACAAGTGAAGGGTAAGGGAAATGCTTTCCATAGAGGGGGAAAAAAGAGCACTACTTGTGAACACACTTTGACGGTGGGCATTTGCCTCTTAGAACTACGTTTTAGCTCATTTTGTGGCCACCGGCTGATGCGCTCTCCCTCAATACTGGACTAATTAAAGATATTCTTCTCCCCATCGGTCTGGTACACACACACACCTGGGGAAATAGGGCCCAGGTTGAAAAATACTGAAGTTCCCCGTTAAAACTGATTTGGGCGTGCATTTATTTATTTATTTTTTGTCTAAGTAGGCATGTTTATTTTGTTTATAAGTTATAAATTATTACTATAATAATATAGTTTATAAGTTTACTTTGCTTTTACAATAAAAGGTTTGATCATAAAAAAGGAATTGCCATGTGTATTTTATTCTGGCTAAAGTGAATTAAGTTACTAACACAAAGTTAAGGTAACATTTTGCGTGGACATTTCTGAGTAGAATGGAAGTAAAATAAATAAGTCAAAATAGCCTAAATTAAGTAATTTGACAACTTAATATTACCTAAACATTTTCATGAAATGTAAGTAGATTGACTTTAATTAAGCTGGTTGTACTTAAATAACTGAGTTAGTCTGACTACAAAAGAATCACGTAATTTACTCAATAATGGCTGAGTTGGAACTACTTAAAAAAGTCCATGCAAATTGTTACCTTAATTTTTTTAACTTGAGCCACTATAATTTTTTATTTAGAGTGTCGGGTTCACAATTGGTGCTTTAACAAAATGTCTTCACAATGACATGTTATGGCGCTTTTCCATTACGTGGTACCTGCTCAACTCGCCTCGACTCTACTCGCCTTTTTGGGTTTTCCATTATGAAAAAAAGTCCCTGGTACCTGCCAACAGGTACTTTATTTAGTACCACCTCAGTCGAGGTTTCCAGCGAGCTGAGCCGATACCAAAAGGTGACCTCCACAGAACTGGAAAACAAGCTCAAGTGGCCTGATGTTTATACTTGTGAGCTGGTGTGTGCGTCCAGCCGGCATATAACGACCAGCCACGCTGAGGCGGAACTAACATCTGCAATGGTAAACGGATGCACAGTGTGTCAAGTCGAGTCGAGGCGAGTAGAATCGAGGCGAGTAGAGTCGAGGCGAGTCGAGCAGGTACCATGTAATGGAAAAACGCCATTAGATATAAATAATCATCAGTAATGTGGATATAATGATCCTGTTTTAAGCTTTACCAAAAATATAGAGCATTTTAAAACAGATCATATGTTGGATTATGCAAATAAGATGCAAATACGTGGCAATAAAATCTGTAACTTGCAGCTGCATATACTGCTACATAAATAATGCTCCTAACAAACAAGAATAGTGAAATGCCTGGAAACTTGGAATCTTTTCCTTTTTACTTAAAGGTCCAATATGTAATATATTTACTGTAATAAATCCAAAAATGACCCCAAATGCGTCATCAGATATTAAGGCAACATACTAAGTTGAAATACTATCTTTTCTGACAACAATGCTAATGCCAGTATATTCTCTTTTTGAAATTTCCGTTCCGTGACGAGATTTCTGTTTATGTTTTGGCCATTCTGACAGCCGGGTTGCCAGATATACCTGTAAAAACGTAAACCCAGCGCGCTACAGCTGTAACGTTAGTACAGCCATGAAAGCAGCAAACAAATGAACTGGATCAACGGAGACAGATTCTACCTGACCTAAAGAAAACGGCATGTTTCTAACAGTTGCGTGACCAGAGACGTCACAAACCCCCGGTATATATTGGAGATGTATTTGTAAGATGGAGACAGCTTAGAGCCGAAAAGGACGTCGAGTTGGCTAATTTCCTCCTGAACAGGTACAAGGGACGGGCATTTTATGTAATTTCAACATTTGTGTACTCACATTAAATTATATAGTTAGAGTACCCGAGTTGGTTACTTGCAAAAACAATTGAGACACAGCCAGTAAAGTGATCCCGACTGGTCCTGGCTAACGCCGCCATGCTAACACTGCTAACGTTACCGGAGGACCAGGCAAGCGGGCCAAGGCTGTTCAGCGGCCTGTTCAGACAATGGTGAGTTATTTTAAGCCAAGAGAGGGGGGCTGTAAACCGGGAAGAGAGGACCGTTTGCGGGTTTGCAGTGTGTTTAGCGATTGTTGCTGTAATTCTAAGCCAATAAAGTGTGTTCAGTCAGGTAGGGGAGGACGACAAGGTAGTGGTATTTTTAGCGGTTCCTACTGTAATTCTAAGCCGAAAAAAGCGTGCCTGTCAGTTGGTACAGGTACAGTACAGAGCTCCGCGTGAGCACGGGCTTTAATGACTGTCAACATAGCCAGCATCTAACGTTAGCTACTCCGTTGTGCTGTGAAGTCAGTGTCTTAGCCTGGCAACCAACGTGAACTTTGAGTCTGGGGAGGAGGTGGCGGGGGAGACGACTCTCTCCAGTATTTTGAATTAGTACTGCAGTAACTACTTTAAACACTAGCTGTCAGTATTACATATTGCACATTTAAGCTCCACTAAACTCTTCAGAAATGTTGTTCCTTTGTGTCGAAAGTCAAAAACACATTGGAAGGTTTGGAAAGTCTGAGTGCCTCATGCAACTCTGCTAAACATCCATTGGCATTACCGTATCCCAAAGGACACACACACATAAAATATATATACTTCTATAAAAAGCTGCTTATATACAAACAAACAATGCAGAGGGCGAGCTGTGAGTTTCTCAAGGAGGCAGCATTCCTCAGAGACGACAACCTGGTGAATGGAGCCAGTCTGAAGTCACTATCCCCACTGCTTATTAATCAGGCCTTCCTGGCACGGTCCCTCATGGCCACCAAGTCATATGAACACTTGGCTGGGACTTGGTGAACTATGTGGGGGAGGAAAAGCTTCTCAATAAGCTTACCCTTTACGTTTGTGCAACTGTAGGTATTGCTACAGTGTGATGACGGTGCACTATTTGATAGCCAGGAAGTGAAAGTGAAGCCATGTGCAAACTGAGGACTTTATTCAGCACTTTTTCATCACCTACAGTATGAAAAATAAACAAAAAACTGACTCGGATTGCATTTTCTGCCCATGACGAATTTACCTGGCAATGTTTATCTGCATTTCAAATATCTACATTTCAGAGTTTTCGTCTTGGAGAAAGTCTATGTGTCTGTTTCCGTCCACCCGTGGGCCTCCTGCCGTGTTATACAGTAGGGTTTTAATACAGTTATAGTGGTATAAAATAAGAATCAAATTATATTCAATCAAGAAATATGTATCTCCTGAGGTTTGTTGTTTTCTTTCTTTGTCTGCAGAATTGTCAATGCCATACACAGTGCAGCCTCAGAAAGCCTTCAGTGAAATTCCACTGCTGCCAATTGATTGTTGACCCAAACTGAGGGAGTAAATCAATTAGGCTTCCATTAAACACTTACAACAAACTTTCTACAACCCACAAATGGTTCATTTGTGAAATGAACTCGTGAAAATACCAAACACACACAAAAATAAAAATGCAATGCTGAATACAGTAATAGAATGCAACACTAAAATTGCTTCCCTCAATAGAAATGGAAAAGACAACTGGATAACAATTACCTCCAATTTGCCTTTTCAGAAAACAAATATATTGTTTCCATGAAACAGGCAATGTGGAAATTTCACATCTGTGGAGAGAAATGTGAATTTCTATGTGAAATCAAAAATCAGATCAGATATAAGACAGGGACCAAAATAAGCGCTCGCCAAATGTGAGTAAAGATCTATGTTGGTGAATAAAATAAATGAGATCAGCTGCCATTGGTTGCTGAAATAGGACTACATCACTACATACTCGCATCACCGCAACACACTTTACATTTAATATACTTGACAACGTTACTCATTTCTTTTCTTTTCTCTCCCTCTCTCTCTCTCTCTCTCTCTCTCTCTCTCTCTCTCTCTCTCAACCACACAGGCTATGCACCTAGCTATTCCTTAAAGGTGTTACTCTTATAATAGTCTCGCATTGCCAGACCTTCCTCCACAGCGCTGCTAGTCCACATAGCATTCCGGGATGGGAGAAAAACGTGCTCTGGTTTATTGGCATTTCTCTAAACCAATCACAATCGTCTTGGGCGGAGCTAAGCGCAGAAAATCTGATCTCTGCAGGGTAAATCCAGACAGCTAGCTAGACTATCTGTCCAATCTGAGTTTTCTGTTGAACGACTAAAACTACTTTTGAACGTACACATGTTCCACCAAAACAAGTTCCTTCCCGAGGCTATTTTGCAGAGGCACCGTGGCTCCGTCCGGTGCTTAGCGCCGCCCAAGACGATTGTGATTGGTTAAAAGAAATACCAATAAACCAGAGCACGTTTTACTCCAACCCAGGAATGCTGTGTGGACTAGCCAGACCCTCCTCAGGAGCGCTGTGGAGGAAGGTCTGGCAAAGCGAGACTAGTATCAGATCTGTGCAGCCCCAAGTATAGGCTACCTGCATTGCATTTAAATGAATGTGAAGGAATTAGGCATTTTTTCCTCATTCATTCAAACTTGATTTGTTTTAAATGAAATATGATATGCGTACTGTAGCTCACAGCTGTATGCAGTCATGCCAGTCTTTGTGGGGCATTCTGGGAAGTGCAGTAAATCACTCAGTGGAGTAAAGGCCAATGAGGCAGGTTCAGGGAAAGTGCATAAAAAACAAATAATACAAACATCAATATATCTCAATGTAGGAGTGGCTGAGGGAGAACTCTTGCTTTCCAGCCGAAAAGCTGGCTTTAATAGCATCTCATGGCCAATTTACATAACGTTCATTTATCACATTTTGATATCATGCCACTACACAGGTGGCGATATCTACCTGCTATTGTCAGCCATCTGCCTGCTCTGCCTGTACATTCTGCTAAGAGGCTTTATGTGGACTGTGCACCGGAAGACAGACAAAGACAATTTTTACAGCAACAGCTCTGCCTCTTTTGCTTTGAGATCCCTACTGAGTAGCTGTAGCCCTGTGATAAGAAGAGAACACACTCTAGCCATCAACAATGATCTCAATGTCTCTAACAAAAGGCTGCATACAACGAGCACACCATGGCTCCCGAACCACCACCCCTATCCATCTCGGCTCTCTTAGCTGGTCATCCAATAACAGCTGTTGCTCCAAATTTCCATCTAAGCAGCTATAATTCTCGTCTTTGGCTGACACGGGCTGATGAAGGAAGGACAAGGGCACAATACACAGGCCTGCGAGGGTCGCAGCCAAAAAAACCACAAGAGTTTGTGCTGCATCCTGGCAACACAGCCAGCACTGTCTTCTCCCAGCCACATACAGAGAGAAAGGGAGGGAGGACGCCCACTTAGACAATGAGGCTGCCTCATTACCAGTGTTTATCTTAAGATAGATTAATACTCTTCTTTTCTCTGTTCGGAAAAGAACATGTGCAGCAGTTTGATATTGGGATGTTTTGCTTTGTTTTTGGAACTTCTTTTCCTTCTTGCGAAACAACACGACGCCCCCTGATGTCAGTATTTGATTGCGTTCCACCTACTCTTCTCATGTCAGAGTCTGTTCATTCACTTCTCATGGAAGATGATCAATTGTTAGGGTTCAGATCCTTACTAGTTTCAGGAAACATTCTGAAAGTTACCTTGTTGCATATTCAATCCACTGACGGAAGCCGCCCGAGCAGCTGCAGAAACGCAGGAGGTACTCTCCGTTTGTGCTGCATGAACTCCACTCCAGATGTGTACAGCTCATTCCAGACACATATTCTTTGTACTATACTCCTTTTTATCTTGTGTGACTCAAGTGTGTCAATTCTGTCATGGCGAATGCATACAACAACCTGTGCCAGACATATTATACAGTCTTATTATACACAAAATAATGCTGCATTCAGTGAGAGGCGCTGGGTGGCTGACCTTGACACATTCACACACATTTTCTCATTGCACATGAGAAAGCCAAGGGACAACGTGACACTTTGCTGTACTCTGCATGATGTTGATTGTGTCCTGGAAGTTATTGCTCTAGAAAGCAAGAAAGAAAGAAAGAAAGAAAGAAAGAAAGAAAGAAAATAGGGCTGCACGATATTAGGAAAATATCTAATTGTGATTATTTTGACTGATATTGCGACTGTGATAAGATTCACAATACTGGAGGGAATGATCATTTTTGAATCATTATTCTCATTTTCATTTAAAAATATTAAAATTAAAAATATTAAAATGATTATAGTGAGATTTTTGCGAGGGTCTGTACCAAACAAAGATGTTTTCTTTAGTCTGTAGGATGGGATTTGTGGACCTGGACGTCTCTGCAGCACCACAATACTTCATTCAGAATGGTTTGACACATATTTTGCCATTAACAAATATTGCACCTCTCTGTGATTTGGATATTGCACTAGTCCATATTTCCATTTGAATAAAATTGTGATTAATTGTGCAGCCCTGAAAGAATGAAAGAAAGAAAGAAAGAAAGAAAGAAAGAAAGAAAGAAAGAAAGAAAGAAAGAAAGAAAGAAAGAAAAATGGGCGCCTGGTTAGCTCACCTGGTAGAGCGGCCCTTTGCTGCATGTCATTCTCCCTCTCTCTCCTCTTTCAAGTCTAAGCTGTCCTATAAAATAAAGGCCAAAAATGTCCCAAAAGAATAATCTTTGGAAAATACATCAAGAGCAAACTGAATTGATCTTCATGTTGGACCGAGCGTCCCACCCTCCAGTGAGCTGACACAGCCCCCCCAGAGGTTTTTAGCCTGCGGCTCTTCCCCTCCAGGTGCAGCAAGATCATTTCCAGCTCTCACTGCTGTCGACTGCCATCCACATGTACAGGGCTCCCTGCCACAGCCACACAACTAGAGCGTCGCAGCCCAGTCCACCTCTCACTGTCAGTGGCTCTGCTCCTGTGATCTGACCTGCAGGCTCCTCTGCATGTTTCTCTACATTTCTGTCAGCATATGAGCCAAAATATCAATATTTATTCCATGAACATGATGCGTACAATCTGCTTCCGTTTGAGATTATGATCAGATCCGACCATTAGGGCAGCTCCTATAACAAATAGGCCCCCATACTTTGATACTTTGATAAAAAAAAAAAAACAAAGAGCTGGATATTGGAAAATTAGTAATAATAATGACTTACAGTATAGGAAATGGTAACTTTGTAACAAGACTAGGGTTTGTTTTTGATAGACGGTTCTCTTAACACACATTTTGTCTCTCCTTGCCTTTTCCTTAGCAAAGAGCAATGCACAAAACATTCAGATAATGTTTGCAAGCATTTTATTTTTTAGCACCGCTGACTGTCACTTTCACCAGACAAACAAAATGCCTAAAGGTTTAAATAACAGGTTTTGTTGTTGCAAAAGAAACCTTAGTTCAGATGAATTGTCTCGACTGAATCGAGGCCACCGCTAAAGAGTAAAGTCATATGTAAAATGTAATAGTGAGGGGGTCTGGGTGTCCTCCCCCAGGAAAATTTTGAGCGTCAAAGACTTCATTTCCTGCATTCTGACACACTTTTTTGCACCAATTTACAGTGGAAATACCTTTATTTAGCCTATGTGAAGAAAAAAAACACAGATGACAATTCAAAATATATCAAAATGATTATAGACTACACCACTGTATATATATATATATATATATATATATATATATACCCTGCATACCTCTGCTCACCTGTAAATCTTTATTCATTCTTAATCCACCATATTTTCTTCCGCTCTGTTTATTTGTTATCTTATCAAAAATGCTCTGTATTTGCCTCCTTATCTGTGCCATATTATGTTGCTGCAATGACCCAATTTCCCCATGGGAAGCATTTAAGTTTCATCTACACTGTAAAAAAGGTCTTTCATTTTTTGTCAGCAATACATGTTATTTCATGTTCATTTTTGTCCACGGAACATTGTGTCCAATAAGAAAAGATGGTAGTTAGTTGTAAAGACATAGCATAGTTGTTATAAAAACACAGCAGATCGCAGCACAATCCAGAAAGAGTTGTTTAAACTCAAAATAATATGTGCAACTAGTTCACTCGTTCTTTTAAGTTGATACAACTAAGCACTTTTTACAGTGTAATCTAATCTAAGACATCTCTGATTCTGCAAGAGATCTGCTGATATGCAAGTGACTTCAGCACAGTGTTGGTGCCGTCTGGAGAAGGGATTGGACTTGACATGGGCGGGGAAAAGGGACTATTTTTCCAGACATTTTTAATAGTGCAGCGGCACAAATCAAACCGCTACATCTCCCTGGCTGCCTGTTTCAGCGAGTTGTATGTTTTCCGGAGTGTTGTCTGCAGTGGGTTTCTTTCACTTGACACCACTTCTTGCCTGTAAAATAATGACTATACTACTTTTCAATATAAGTAATGATATATGGTATTAAGTGGGGGGTTTAAACAAGCTCTTTCTGGTCTAATAAACCACCCAGAGAGAGTCACTTGATTAATTCCATCTCTTTCTTACTACTGACACATCTAAAATACACAATTAGGTTGAAAAGTGCAAAGAGTCTGCGCCCCAGTTTTTTCAGAGCATGACATGCTAAAGCTGTGTGCCACATAACATCAGAGCATCAGTGTCGCTCATGGTTTCACCCTCATTCAGACCAGCTGCAGGTGGTAATCAATAAGAGGAATAAAACACTTTAAATCAGTTCATAAAGTCAGCATACTTAAATCATTGTCAAGGATGTAAACATGTGACCTCACCTCTACTAAGGACTAACGATGTCATCCATCTGGACCATGTACTGATTTAATGATCCACGCTCCAATATGCAAAGTGAAAACGTCGGTACATATTGTCTGTAGAATGCCCCTTTTATTTTAGATTCCCACTTCATATTTATTGTTTTTAATAACAAACAATAGTTTGTTTTTAATATAAATGTCTGGGAGAGCTCAGTGATACAACTGTCAAATCATATTTTAGTGGCTTTTTTTTCAGTTGACATAAATGGAACTGTGATAAATGGGCTTATGTATCGTATCCATCGCAGGCCGCTGAATTGAATCGAATCATGAATCGTATCGTGAAAGACTTTAAGATATCAGCAAATCTTGTATGGTTGTCCAAAGAATCTATATATTGTATCGTATTTAACTTGCGATTTACACCCCTACTTATGACAATTTTACATTTTTAATGCATCATAATTTCAGCTCTTTATGCAAGAATCTTTAGCTGCTTGATTCTTCTGCACAGGAGTTTGAACTGTGGCATACTGGTATTGCCCTAATTTACTGGCCAGTGCAACCCCCAACCCCCAAAAAAACCTATTGCAGAAAAAGTCACCAGAATGCAGAAAATGAAGCGACGTTTCAAATTTCATATTTGAAACGTCAAACCACCGTCAAACCACCACCCCCCTCCCTCAATGTTGAACCCAAAGTTACACCCTTATACAGCCAGGACGTAAAGAGCTAAGGGGCTGCTGGTTAAATAAAAAAGTGAGGTTTGGAGAGATGATGAGGAACCCCCCCCATCTCCCCCCATTGCTTCCTTCCTACACTCATTCATTCATTATCTTCATTTCTTTGTCTATCCGCCCATTTGTTTATTATTTAACTTCAAGGGTCATTATCAATGGATGAGGAGGATTTAACAGCATTGATCTTTTTCCATGAGTCTCAATCGTATGGTAGATTGAAGAACAATACAGGTACATACACACTATAGGGTTTATACAAAGGTTCACTTTAATTTCAGTAGATTACCTCTCATTGCACCTCTATCTAGCCACAATGTACTTATTCGATTGGATTTCTAATGTTAGGTGTAAACCGGGCCAGACCGAGCTGCTTCACTGCTCTCCTTCCAGCACCAAAGCCCGCTTGCCTGCCGGGAGAATCCATGGCTTAAATTGGATGACCTGAGCACGCAGTCAATGTGGATTAAGAACTAATACGGAATCAACTTTGCAGCAAAGACCTCCCGTCCGCGAGACGCACCGTGCATGCGTCCGGATGGTCCGGGCAGCAGGAGTCACAGGCGACAGTCCTGCCAACAGGACACAACTGCTCCATGTTAATGGCAGGTGCATTCCTTCAAATAAAGACGTGTGTGGCTGAATGATGTACAGCAGCATAGTATTCTATTTATTGTCAGTTGCAAAAAACGCACAACCAAGGCACAACTTATAGGACTGCTGAGAATGATCTTAGCAGGATACAAACTTTTAGAGAAAATGCTGCAGCCCCATATAGCCTAAAACAATATATTCAGAACAACTATTTGGATACTTAGAGAGTCAAGCCACGGGCACCAAGACAGATAAACTGCACTTCACTAATCGCTTAATTTAAGCTGCGGCTTACATGACAAGCACCCTGATGTCAAATGTAGGCGCAAAGACTGTCCACGAGACACACACACAAGGGACACATTGACAGCCAGTACCGTCCACACAGATTCAGAGACAGCGATAACAAGTGCTCCAAGCATGACATACACTCCATCACTTACCTTGCTCCATCAGCAGGACGGTCATCCCGACCAGCATAGCCCAGTACAGAGGATTCTTCATGTTTATCGATCTGTTGTTTGCTGTGTGAATAACGCAGTCTGGGGGGAAAAATAGCCTGTGAGTCTGTGAAAATCCCGAAAAGTGCTTTTCTTCAGGTCCCCGGTCCTCCTGTGTGACTGGAAAGCATCCACCAACGCAGCGCTCAACAAAGTCCCTCCTTCAACTGAGAGGTTATTGGCAGCCGTGCTGGGGAGGGAAGCTAGCAGTGATGAAAACAACCGCATCCGGTTTAGTTTTTCAAAGTAAAGGAAAGTTACCGGTGTTCAGATGTTCCCGTAGTGCGCGAGTAGCAATGGCACTTTTAATTTGTAGAGACAATCGACCTACTTCTGGTCGTGACCCGGTTGTATGTAGCTAGCTTGAAGTAGCTGTTAGCGGCGATCCATTTCACTTTTTCTTGTATTTTCTGTATTTTGTATTGTTTTCTTTTCTTTTTTTTACCTTCTTTTTTTTCTCTTCATGTATTGAAGTGCCTTTCTTCTTTAGTTTTATTTATTTTTTTATCATTAAGTAAGGTTGTAATGTTCCTTGTATGGAAATTAATATCTTTTTTGATATTTGTAAGTATGATGCCGAATTGTTCAAACACTGTATCATGTTTGTAAAGTTTGCAAATTAAAAAAAATAAAGAAATAAAATAGGCTGTTTAGCGGCGACTTCTTTTGGAGGCGCTGCCGTCCGCAGTCTGCAGGGATTTTACTAATGAAAATCAGCTTGTTTACTTATTAGTGGTAGGCTATTTATCTTTACAGCAAAGCAAAGATAGCAAATCACAGAGGAATTCATGTGTGACTCGCAATCTGTATTCATTTCAGGATTGTTTATAGTTTCCAACAGTAAAAAGTAGCCTACAGTTACTTAGCTGGGCTAATTTTAACTGCAACAGTGGGGTGAAAAAGATTTTACAGTCCTAAAACAACCATTGATGTTTCTCAACCCGGGGGTCAGGACCCCCTAAAGGGTCACAAGATACATTTAAGGGGTCACATGATGAATAACAGCTTGGTGCTCTGATATTTCTCTCATTTTTTAATTTTCTTTTTTTTAATTGTGAAACGGGCTACTGGGTAGTTTTACATCGTCAAACTTCAAAACTATCTAATGAACAGACTGAGAAGGAAACATCACATTCGATGGTTGACCTGCTCGCCATTCCTTCCTTTGTAAAGGTTCACAAGCCCAACAGATTGGGCCCCACCTCACCTTCTCTTTGATAGGCCTACTCAAAATCTGCAATCAAAATTCAAGAGCATGTTATTAGGCTACCAATAGCAGCAGAGCATACAGGACTGAACATGTGAGAAAAGCAAACCAAATAGAAAGTAATGAAATGCTGTGTGTGCCTCCTGCACTTTTCAATCTAACTCTGGATGTACTGATCAAATGCCCCAGTCTCACAATGATTTTAAAGGCAAATAGCAGAGCAATGGCACTATTGTGATGATCCCTCCCACTGTTTGGGTGGCTCCTGGGTATATTCCTTATTTAGGAGGCAGTCCGAGTGGCAGAGGTGGGGCAGCTTTATGAGCCGCACCTGGGGCACGGTCAATCTCAAAACGGTGTGCACCGCTTTGCTACGCTTTCCTGGTTGAACGACATGTTTCCTCGAAACGGTGTGCAGCGGCTTTGAGATAGACCTCAACAGTCCCACCCCTCCTCCGAGAGACCTTAGGTTCCGGGAGTACATCTGGAAAAATCCGTAAAGAGTTTTAGACCATGCCTTAGGCTAACCAGCTACGGCGTGAAACATAAACATACAACATATCATTTAAAGTGAAAAAACGAACAAAAAAAGGTACATATTTTCATTTCCAAGCAACTACTCATCCCATAAACCACCGCGCACCACTAAATAATATAGTCGAAGACAACCGCGAAAGAGCCTCTTGAACAATTTCTAATCCGATGGCGCACTTTTTCCTCCAAACATAGTGATTTTTATATAGTGAATCAGTAGTAATCGTGTAAATAATAAAATTATCGATATGACTCATAAAGTATGAAGGCTGTATGTAGCCTAGCTAAAGTGAACGGATAATGTTAACTAACGTTACCAACCTCCCTGCAAAACTCACCACAACTTTGTAGGTCTTGTCCCTCATGCTGGCCCTTACTAAACCCACAAGCTGAACCTCGTCATTCAATAACGTGACCCGATTTAAAGTGGTTTTCACCCCTTTGGAAACTCTTGTTCTCGTCCTTGAAAAAAGCCATCATGGAGATCATGATTGCACTGATAAGTCTACCGTGCAGAAACGCAACACAGGTTGTTTTTTTTCCTTCTTTTTTTTAAAGATCATACAGTAGACAGCAACGTTACAGTAGGCTAGCATACACAGTACAGCAGCAAAGACTCTCAGGGTTTAACCAAACAGTTACATGAGTTCCACCAATCAAAGGCATCACTGTGGGATTGTGGGATTGTTCAGGATTGTGGGTAATGAAGTACTTATCCACGACATCGCGAATAAAAGACATTTATCTCAAAACAAGGTTGATGCCCCATGAACTTTCACCGTCTATATGAGCATATACAATCACTGAGTCATGTCATAGCTGGTTTTACGTCTACCATCGACGGTTATGATTTCATGGCTTATACTCCAATTGTCAATGGAGAAATTGTATTCTTCCTCGTATGGTGGGTGTGTCTCTCGTTTATTGGCTGTGTCACAGGTGACACCCAATCAGCAGAGACTTGTCTGTGAACTTGTGGTAATAAAAAGGCAGAGCGCTTGCACACACAGCAGGGTGTTCAACGCACCCCCTGTTTCAGTTTAAATAAACTTGTTGCTGTTTTGTTGGGGCTGGACGTGGTCCTAATCCAGTCCTCCTGATTGACTACATCAGAGGGCTGGAGATCCAGTTCCTTGTTCGTCTGTGTCTTTTCAGCCAGCAGGGTTTGTTTTAGGTTTGGTTGCCTTTTGGGTTCTGTTTTGCTTTCCACACACTCACCTACACCCATGCACTCACTGCAGCGCTGATACTACTGAAATACACGTTTCATCATATTTTATTGTTTAATATGGGTTAAATAACTTGGTTTTACTGTAATCTTTAATTATGTGCGGTCTCCCTTATTTTGTCAGAACTTTTAGAATCAGAATCAGAATCAGAAAGGGTTTTATTGCCAAGTACGTTTTTTAACACATACAAGGAATTTGTTTTGGTGTTGTTGGTGCACGTCACACATTCTCTAAATGGAATATTAGACAATATAAGTATAGGTACAAACAATATAAGTATAAGTATATTTACATAGTATGTATTAAGTTAAAAAATAAAGAATAAATAAAGATATAAATTAAAAAATAAAGAGCAAAGAGCATTACAGCAGAGAGAGAACAGTGGCATGTAGAGCCAGAGGGGGTGTGGAGAGAGTCAGGGTGGTTTCGGGGCCTTGTTAATAAGGCTAGTGGCAGAGGGGAAAAAGCTGTTCATGTGACGTGAGGTTTTGGTCCTGATGGACCTCAGCCTCCTGCCAGAGGGGAGTGTCTCAAAGAGTTTGTGTCCGGGGTGGGAGGGGTCAGCCACGATCTTTCCAGCACGCTTCAGAGTCCTGGTGGCGTATAGGTCCTGGAGTGGCGGCAGATGCCGGAGGATGTAGTGGAGGGCCAGGTTGACTGCATCGTCTACAGACCTATTGGCTCTGTAGGCAAACTGCAGGGGGTCCAGGAGGGGGTCAGTGATGGCTTTGAGGTGAGAAAGCACAAGGCGCTCAAAGGACTTCATACCCACAGAGGTCAGGGCGACGGGTCTGAAGCTGGTTCATGACACTATACAGTACATGAGAAATTCTGATATAGTCTTCATTTAAGTCCAATTTAGCTGAATTCCAATAACAAAGTGAAACATACTTGTGACAGCTTTAAAGGATAGCAGAGAAGAAAAGAATAACTGATATAACTGGATAATGTTAAAAAATAACAGCGGATGGTTTTTCTGTTGCCATCACTGCTCATAAAAAACATCCATGAGTTTACCTGTCAGAAGGTATTTCTGTCTGTAGTACAGTAGATTCACAGAGACACTGTTTGACAAATGCAATCCATCATTTAAACTAAGAGTATTGAATTAGCATTTTGTTTTCTTTGCAATATGACTCAGTGAAGCCAATCACTGCAGTGGCAGTTTTATCAAAAGTGTGTTCATTTTGCCATTTAGTCTCTGATGATGACTTACATTCTTTATGTAATCATTCCATTTAAATTGCCCATTCATCACATAATACTTCTAACCTTTGCATTTTAACAAGCACTTTTCTCATTTAAGGTTGAGTCAGTGTCGGCTCACTATGTTATCAGATGATGAAAACTAAAACACTAACTATTTCACAGTACTGGTTACACTTCAGTCTCCTGGTTGTTAGCGTGTCCATCCAATTGTCATGCCATGCCATGTCATCTGACAACTCCCTGCATTTCACAGCAGTGTGGACCTTGTTTTTAGTCTATTTCTGTGCAAGTGCATTGAGACTAACAAAAAAGTCAAATTCCTTGTTTGTGTACACACTTACTTATCCAATAAAGCTGATTCTGTCACTGCATGTCACTGCATATCAGTCCCGGGAACCGACCCGTTACCTGCAATTTTCACCAAGTGACATCCGGACCTGACCCATTAATATAGGTCCTTCGATCCGTCACCCATGATGTTGTTGATGTAATGCAAAGTCACACAAAGATAACTGATTTTGCAGTAGGCCACTGTCCATCCGCATTCAGTTCATTTGTACGTGCCTGTACCCCTGAATTTATATAAATATATTTTTTGCCCTATACACAACTTTTTGCAGGTACCCAACCCGGTGCATGACTCTGCTGCATGTCACTGCTGCATGTCCCTGCATGTCACTGCATGTCACTGCGTGTCACTGCATGTCACTGCTGCATGTCCCTGCATGTCCCTGCGTGTCCCTGCATGTCACTGAGTGTCACTGCATGTCATTACTTGTCCCTGCATGTGTCACTGTAGTGGTGGTCTATGAGCGCAAGTGACTCCTTTGCTGTTGCTATCTGTAAAAGCTTTGATTCTGCTCTGTGTGTCTGCACCCTGCATGCTCTTCATTCCCATATGGGAGATTATTTGCAATGCTTCTTGCATGTTACTTATCATGCTAGGTATGCCATGCTGCTTCTATGTATTTCCACAGTGGGGCGCATCCCGAAGGAAGAATAGAACCATAGCAACAAGTTAAAATGCATTTCTTTTTTCAATTTGCAATAAACGTATACATGAGCGCCTACAGTGCAGCCTGCATTTTCAACATAGATACATTTCTGAGCTGAAAGCATGTATGCACACTGTTTAATTATGTATCTACTAATTGATATTGCATTTTGAGAGAGTGCTGAAAAGCAATGCTGCATGAAACTACTTTGATAAAAATATTAGCATTGGAGCACAAAGCTAATGCATGACACATTGCCTCATGGGATATGCAGTTTTCAATTATATGTACAGTTCTGTGGCAAAAGTGCTCTGAATGATTATAGTTGAAAACAAAGGTCCCATTTAATTTGCTAGCAATTCTGTTTCACTGACTATGCCAATGATTGGTCAGGATCAAGACAGACGCGTTGAAATAAATCTGATCAAGTAGTAGTGTTATTTTCTCTTTAGTGAGCGCACATGCAGAGTTCAGCCAGACCAAATAAGTGACTGGACTTTTATAACACTAAAATGTATTCATAATGCTTCAAAGTATATCAGAGTACTGATTTCATAAAAGCAGTGGAGGGATTTGTTATAATTTCATACAAATCAAGGCAAAACACAAATAAACTTCAAACTAACTTTACATTGGTACATATAGTTATAGCACTGGTTTCACATCCTGGCACAGTATTGTAGTTGCACCACAGGGATCTGCATCAGCTTTCATGTCTCTGTGAACATTGATCTGCTCAAGTATATGCCTCCCACTCAGTTTTACGTTGCTTTTGGATTCATATTTGAAAGAAAGTTATTTAGGATGAAAGATGCCACCGGATTCTAAAAATGCACAACATCTTGCAACCTCTGTGAGACAGCGCTGTTATGTTAATCTTTCTGTGACATTTCCATATTTCTCCCATTATGACTGCTATATCATTATATGTAATTGCCCATGTTATTGTTCATTTGATAGTAATGTGGTGCAAATTGCACATTTAGCTGTAAGGGAACATTTTCTGAATTTGGACACCGTTTTTTCTGAGAAGAATTTCTTGGGATGCTTTTTCATATGTTTGGTTCTGTTGAGTAGTTACAGGCTAAATAAGCTTTTGATAGCCATGTATTCTACCTTCTTTCTTCTGCAGTGTTGAAAAGTGTTTTTGTACACAGCATTACATCTTCTTTTTTGTTTGCTCATTGAATACATCTACGAAAAGCTTTGTTTGAGACATGCTTTTGTGATGAAGGTCAAAATAAATCAAGTTACTTTGATTCAATTGATGTGTACAATGATGTACAGTACTTTAAAATAAACATGGACAGGGAGGTACTGTACATTGACATGTGAGCCATGTACACCCACCCTTTCCCTCCGTTCTAATGTACTCTTCACCAAATCCTCTGGGGGGGTTTACAGGAGCATTGTTGTATAACAGCACACAGACACACAGAATTTAAAGCAGTGGTCGCCGTGCCCTCACTGTTTACTGCGCTGATATACAGCTGAGGCTGTGACTGGGAAACTCACTCAAAACAAATACTTTATTGTATTAATGAATGTCATTTGTACCAAACTGTCACCCAATTTTCAGCGAGGACAGTAATTCATTCAATAAAGTGGGCGCTGCAGGAGGACAATATCATGTTCTCCTCCTGTTCCTTCCTGCAGGGCTTTGGAGCTTTGAGGACAACAGCATGAGAAGTAGGGCTGTCAACCAATATTCTGAATTATATAATATATATTCGAATTGTATCTGATTGTGTCAGTGTAATGTCTGATTGTGTCAGTGTAATGTCTGATTGTATCTGATTGTGTCAGTGTAATGTCTGATTGTGTCTGTGTAATGTCAGATTGTGTCTGTGTAATGTCTGATTGTGTCTGTGTAATGTCTGATTGTGTCTATGTAATGTCTGATTGTGTCAGTGTAATGTCTGATTGTGTCTGTGTAATGTCTGATTTTGTCTGTGTAATGTCTGATTGTGTCTGTGTAATGTCAGATTGTGTCTGTGTAATGTCTGATTTTGTCTGTGTAATGTCTGATTGTGTCTATGTAATGTCTGATTGTGTCTATGTAATGTCTGATTGTGTCTGTGTAATGTCTGATTTTGTCTGTGTAATGTCTGATTGTGTCTGTGTAATGTCTGATTGTGTCAGTGTAATGTATGTCTGATTGTGTCAGTGTAATGTCTGATTGTGTCTGTGTAATGTCCGATTGTGTCAGTGTAATGTCCGATTGTGTCAGTGTAATGTCTGATTGTGTCAGTGTAATGTCTGATTGTGTCAGTGTAATGTCTGATTGTGTCTGTGTAATGTCTGATTGTGTCTGTGTAATGTCTGATTGTGTCAGTGTAATGTATGTCTGATTGTGTCAGTGTAATGTCTGATTGTATCTGATTGTGTCAGTGTAATGTCTGATTGTGTCAGTGTAATGTCTGATTGTATCTGATTGTGTCAGTGTAATGTCTGATTGTGTCTGTGTAATGTCTGATTGTGTCAGTGTAATGTCTGATTTTGTCTGTGTAATGTCTGATTGTGTCTGTGTAATGTCTGATTGTGTCAGTGTAATGTCTGATTGTGTCTGTGTAGGTCTACGGTGTTTAAATTAAGTTTTACATTATACAGGACATTATTTTAGTGGTTTACTTTGTAATGTGTAGGTATGTAGATTTTGTAATTACATGTTTATGTTGAAATAAATATACCTACACAAGAAGTTATGTCTCCTGTAGATTAAAAAAACATAAATTTAAATATATTTGAACCTATGTATTTTTAGAAGAAAGTAAAACATTTATTGAAAGTGTTTATTTCGAATATGTAGAACAGAAGAACAGAAACAGCAGACAAAAAATAAAAACAAAACAAATCAATATACATGTAAACAAATACGACAAAAAATGTAAAATAATAATAATAATAATTACAACAGACTATTGTGAACACTTGACGATCTGTTTACATATCTGAAAAGTAGTGAGAAGAAGTACAGTGGGGCTCGAAAGTTTGGGCACCCCAGGTAAAAATTTGTATTAATGTGCATAAAGAAGCCAAGAAAAGATGGAAAAATCTCCAAAAGGCATCAAATGACAGATTAGACATTCTTATATGTCAAAAGAAAAGTTAGATTTTATTTCCATCATTTACACTTTCAAAATAACAGAAAACAAAAAATGACGTCTGCAAAAGTTTGGGCACCCTGCAGAGTTAATACCTTGTACTGCCCCCTTTGGCAAGTATCACAGCTTGTAAACACTTTTTGTAGCCAGCCAAGAGTCTTTCAGTTCTTGTTTGAGGTATCTTCGCCCATTCTTCCTTACAAAAGTCTTCCAGTTCTTTGAGATTTCTGGGCTGTCTGTCACGCACTGCTCTTTTAAGGTCTATCCATAGATTTTCAATTATGTTGAGGTCAGGAGACTGTGAAGGCCATGGCAAAACCTTCAGTTTACGCCTCTTGATGTAATCCACCGTGGATTTTGAGGTGTGTTTAGGATCATTATCCATTTGTAGAAGCCATCCTCTCTTTAACTTCAGCTTTTTCACAGATGGCATCAAGTTAGCGTCCAAAATTTTATAGAATCCATTTTTCCTTCTACTTGTGAAATGTTCCCTGTGCCACTGGCTGCAATACAACCCCAAAGCATGATTGATCCACCCCCATGCTTAACAGTTGGACAGAGGTTCTTTTCATTAAATTCTGTGCCCTTTCTTCTTCAAACGTGCCTTTGCACATTCCGGCCAAAAAGTTCTATTTTAACCTCATCAGTCCACAGAACTTGTTTCCACAATGCATCAGGCTTGTCTATATGTTCATTTGCAAACTTCAAACGCTGATTTTTGTGGTGAGGACGTAGAAGAGGTTTTCTTCTGATGACTCTTCCATGAAGACCATATTTGTTCAAGTATCTCTTCATAGTGGAATGGTGTACCTAACTCCAGTGTCTGCCAGATCTTTCTGGATGGATTGTGCAGTCAAATGTGGGTTTTGACTTGCTTTTCTCACAATCCTGTGAGCTGTTCTGTCTGATATTTTTCTTGGTCTTCCAGATCTTGCTTTAACTTCCACTATTCCTGATGACTGCCATTTCTTAATTACATTCTGAACAGAGGATATTGGCATCTGAAAACGCTTTGCTATCTTCTTATAGCCTTCTCCTGCTTTGTGAGCGTCAACTATTTTCAGTTTCAGTTTTCTAGACAACTGCTTAGAAGAACCCTTGGTGCTGATTGTTGGGGCAAGGTCAGATGAGTCTGGGCATTTAAAACCTTTGAGATTGACATCACCTGGTCTTTCCAGACGATGATTGAGAACAATCCACCTGACGTCAGGTCTCAGCTTTCCAAAGGGGGCGGTGCATGCTATAAACTCTGCAGGATGCCCAAACTTTTGCAGACGCCATTTTTTGTTTTCTGATATTTTGAAAGTGTAAATGATGGAAATAACGTCTAACTTTTTTGCATTTTGGAGATTTTTCCATCTTTTCTTGGCTTCTTTATACACATTAATACAAATTTTTACCTGGGGTGCCCAAACTTTCGAGCCCCACTGTATAAACTTATTTAATCCCACCCCGTGTCCACAAATCAGTGATTGTAAAATCTACCCGCTTCTTAATCAATCAATTATTTACAAAAATGAGGAAAGAATGCATTTCATAAACTCAAAAACTAAATAAATAAATAAATTATTATTTTGGACCAAACTGAGCATACAGACAGGATGGACTATGTGCCTATAGATGCTTTAATGCAGTTGTCTGCCGTCACAACCTTTGGCCTATTGGCAATCCTGATTGAGCTCAGACACTGTTGTGAAGAAACCTCTACAGACTCTATTCTCTTCAAGAACACGGGCTATGAGAAATGTATACTAAAGTAAAAAGCTGTTCACTAAGATGATGAAATACAGATTTCCTCACATTCCTCTATAAGTGTGTCTCCATGCATTTGATAGATTTCAGATATCCTTCTCTTAGATTTCAGCCTTGTGCTGGAAAAAGATGTTGCTGTTGAATTTATGAATTTTTCAAATGTAACATTTCATTAATGGGAGAACCAGAAATGAAATTAAAGTCACCTCAGATGAATATCTTAAAACCTGACAACCTATAAAAGAGAATAAGAAATATAAATCATATAATAAATAATTGTAGAAATTGCAGAAATTAAAATGCCTGTAATGAGAGTAAACTGACCCTTTATGTATAATTAATAGTCATATTTATTATAGGAATGCTGTATTAATCCATAATTAAAAATCCTTTCCTGAAGATAATGTGTGTGAATGCTTTGCACACTGATGCTGATTGCCAGGATTTGACACTGAATTTGTAATCATATGAAAACTCATTGACCTTAATGTACTGGCTGAGTTATAGATGCAATGTGATGTAATGGAGGATTCAAAACATGTCAGCATGTTAGGTAACTGTACAATAGGGTTGCAGTGACAGACCATAATCGATTATTGCCTACTACTAATGGTACATGTTGACCGGTCACTGCTTTTTTTGTTTTTGCCTTTTGTCTGCTGTCTGTTGTGTGCAGACTCCGCTACATTCTGGAAGTGTCTTTTTTAAGAGCAGATACAATAAAAAGGGGATTTTATAGATATCTGACTGCTTGAATTTGTTGATGAAAACCATGTGTAGTAATATATAATAACATTGAGGAGGTGACGCATTGTGATATTGAATCAACTTGAATTGTTGACAGGATAATCGTAATCAAATCGCAACGTGACCAGTGAAGATTCACACACAAGTCCTCATAATGAGCTTATTCACAGTTGAACAGTCCAATATAATTTGAAGTATGCACTGTATACAGTGTTATAAATACAGTGGGACTAAACATAACAAACAACTAATTTCCATTTCATCCTATCATATCAAAACTATCATATCATCCTTTTTCGTGGACATATGCAGTTGCTTCTCTACATAATAATATTTCCAGCTAAATATTTGAATGGTTTCTCCCTCTCTTACTCACCCATGTACCTGTGCACTTATCTCGTTATAATGCTTTACTGTTGTCTGTGTAGCATTTCAAATTGTATTTGATCTAATTTCTAAACTATGTATTTCTAATGTATTTATTGTCTAGCCATCCTTCCCTTTCCCTAAGTGGCTATGCCACTTGTCAGGCCGCCATTGTAAATAAGAACCTGTTCTTAATGACGTGCTTGTAAAAAATAAAGGTGAAATAAAACAAGAATACTTAATCATAAACCAAGCTTTTTGGAAATTGATGCAATATTGAGCAATTTCACAATGGATGTGTGTGATATCTATCAATACAAAGAAAGTGCATTGTCTTCGGGGCAAAACTGAAGGAGGAGCTACAAATCAATAATGTCTTTCTTTAGGAAAAGCAAATATGAAAATGTATTGCTGCTGCATAGCAACACAAATATTTATTAATTTAACTTATTTTTAAATGTAAATGGACTGTATTTATATAGCGCTTTTCTAGTCTTAACGACTACTCAAAGTGCTTTAACATAGTACAGGAACCATTCACCATTTAATTCACACACTGGTGGCCGAGGCTGCCGTACAAGGTGCCACCTGCTCATCAGATAAACATTCACACACATTTACACACCGATGGTGCAGCATCGGGGGCAACTCAGGGTTCAGTGTCTTGCCCAAGGACACTTCGACATGGGACTGCAGGGGACTGCAAGGGATCAAACCACCAACCGTCCGATTGGCAGGTGACCGCTGTACCACAGAGCCACAGCCGCCCCAAAGTAAGTGCTGTAGTACAACTAGCAGGAGACAAGTTATAATTGAGGTATGTTTTGAGACACTAGTTTATTTAATCATTAAATTAATAAATATTTTTGTTGTTTTGTTGTAGTCTGTAGACGGTCCCTAAGCACTCGTCTTACTGCTGGTAGCGCTAGCAGCGGCAGTAAGACGGCAGAGAGTAGAAGCCATCAGGCAAGTGTTATTTAAATAAACTCCTGGTATACTTACAAACTTTCAAATGCCTCGTTTTATGAGTACAGAACCTATTTGTACTACTGTAGAAGTTTGGTACCATTCTGGGTATTATTAGTGGGGTAATTTACGAGATACACCTTTGGATCCATTAGCGCCTGCGCTAAGCCATTCGGCTGATATCGCTAACTCGCCCAATGTTAGACCAAGGGAGAAAAGCTTCTGGGGGGTGTTTGGCTCGAGGTCATGGTGCAAAGGACCCTAGGGTGAAATTACTCCGAACCATCCTTTTAAGTTTTTGCTTATACAATTTTTTTAAATGTCCTTTATAGTGTCTATAAAATAGTGGCAGCTGCACAGCCAGGGCCAAACAAACCCAAAATACTTAGTAGTCTTCAAGTCTCCCATCCAATGACTATGGATGGAAGCCATAGTCATTCAAATAGTTGTGAAACATTTCCATCTTTAGCTCCAGTAATGTTTTTGCAATACTAAATATTCAAGTTCGTGTTCTAGACTATTTCCAAAACATTACATTTACCAGCCAACCCTTGTGAATATACAGTATGTTCCCATTTATAACTCGTTTGTCAGTAAAACCTTTCATTTTACTGTAATTTACCATGTTTTAACCCCTGTTTGCACACACCCTCATGCACATACAAATTCGATTTTCAAGTTCAGTTATGTAATTGGACCCATTTGTAACAACATACTGAGAAGCCTGTTCCAATACAATAGCCATAATGAATTAATGCTTGCATGTTTTCAGATGGAGTGTGCAGTGCTGAATCCTAGGTTGTGTCTTGTGGTTGTGTATGTGTTATTCTTTTGATGATGAAAAAAGGTAGCCTGGCTCCTTCAGTAACAGCCACCTAGTTTTTGTCACTTTTCCGACATTTGACGCTTTATGCATTTTTTCTACGTTTTTGACACTTATGTCAATGTTTTTGATGCTTTTCCAACGTTTATTGCACCTCATTTGACAACTTTGTCACTTTTTCTAGTGATTTTGTAGATTTTTTTCCACCTTTTTTGTCGCTTTTTTCAACGTTTTTGTCGCTTTTTTCTATAATGGCTAAGGACGTTTTTTTTGACTTTTTTATTTAATTATTAGGTGTAGATGCTGTACATAATAGGGTAGGACTTCAAGCTTTAGTGCATAACTTTTTGATATTAATGAACGTCCGTTACATTCAACCCATTGCCAAATGAGTCAACACGTTCTCACACCTATCTCATAAAATATGGACGCTTGGTCAGGTGCCTTTGTCGTTCTTATTGACGCTAAAAGTCTCCTTTAGTGCTTTAAGTAAACGCGCTTGGTCGTAACTATTGCCGTCCCTTTAGCGCTATAAGTAAAAGTGCTTGGTCGGGACTATTGCTGTCCCTTTTGACGCAGTTATGTTAAGGAAAAGGTCGTGGGTGGGCATACGGTTCCGTGACACGCGGGAACTACGGGACGGTTGGGTTTAGGAAAGGGTCGTGGGTGGGCGTACGGTTCCGTTACACGCGGGAAGAATGGGATGGTTGGGTTTACGAAAGGGTCTTGGGTGGGCGTACGGTTCTGAGACACGTGGGAAGAACGGGACGGTTGGGTTTAAGAAAGGGTCTTGGGTGGGCGTACGGTTCTGTGACACGTGGGAAGAACGGGATGGTTGGGTTTACGAAAGGGTCTTGGGTGGGCGTACGGTTCTGAGACACGTGGGAAGAACGGGACGGTTGGGTTTAAGAAAGGGTCTTGGGTGGGCGTACGGTTGTGAGACAGGCGGGAGGAAAAAAACAAATAACTATTGCAAGCGTGACAAGTGGGACACGAGCCCCGCTCTCCTGGGTGAAAGTCCTGTGTTTGAACCAACCTCCTTACGCGGAAATTGGCCCTTACATACTACTCTCTAAATCCTATCTATCTAACTGCTGCTCTCACCGGTGCGTTACACAAACACGCTGAAAGACGCCTTTTTCGTCGCATCAGACGCTGACAGCCACTGTCCAAACGAGTTTGGAATGAGAACGGGTTGAATGAGTTGCTACAAAGGATAAGGATTAGGATAATCGCGAAATCACGAGAGCACGCGAGAATCGCGAGACCACGTATTACACAAAAATACATCTTGTCATGCTTCAAGTAAAAGCGCTGGGCATGTTCAATCTCAGAACGGTGTGCACCGTTTTGCTACGGTTTCCGTGTTGAACGTGTTGGAACGGTGTGAAAGCGATGTGTAACGTGCCTTGAGATGTGTTTTCTCTGGTTTGGTGGGTGTGTCTCTGGTTTAGTGGCTGTGTCACAGGTGATACCCAATCAGCAGAGACCTGTCTATAAACTCGTGGTAATAATAAGGCAGAGTGCTTGCGCACACAACATGGTGTTCAACGCACTCCCCATTTCAAAAACGTGTTGCTACGTTTTGTTGGCGCTGAACGTGTCCCTGGTGTCCAGACAGCAGCGGACCCGAACCAATCAGCGATGGATGAGGAGCTACTGGCAGCTACAGCGTGGTTTAGGTGTGTGTGACGGCTGCGACTGTTTGTTCAAAACAACAATGGTGGACGTGACAGACAGATGTCAGATCCAATCACCGCAAGGTATTTTTTTTAAAGTGCCTGCCCTTTACTGAACAGTTTCCAATGACGGTATCTCAAAAGGTTCTGTTTAACAAACCATCTGGTGCGTCAGGTTAGGGTAGGGCCAGGCAGGTAAAGTTTGTTTCAAGTCACAAAGCCACTGTTTGAAAATCCCAGCATCTCACAGAATAACTGTTGACTCTTCGACAATGATGAACAATCGACCTCTGCCAGATGCATTACGGTCACGCTTGAGGCAGTAAAATCCTTACTTATTGCTTCTTTAATAATTACTTTTTTACTGCCACAAATAGTATAGCTTAAACCAAAATGCTGTTCTTTTTATTTAATCTTCCAGTTATTTCCATCCTTCTGGACTTGATGTGAGCTAATACAGTTACCATGACAGGTAGTCCCTTCCTCCACACTGTTAACACTATAGGAGGAAGATGCTTGTATGGACTGCACTCCACTGATTAAACTAGGGCATGGAGTAAATCCACAGCATTTTTCAGGGAGATTAAGGGGCTGGCATACCCACTGTTAAAACAAATTAGCTCTAAGCTGGTGCAAAACCCCCTTGTTATAATGTTAACTTAGCCCTACAGAACATCCAGTATTTAAAGTTACAGTTTTACAGGTTCAGATGAATCCCCTGTTGAACCTAAGCTTAACAATGAATACAAATGTAGTCATAATAATGACTTTAGTTTGTAATAATAACAATTTTAATAGAAACAGATACATGACACGAGAACCAATGAATAAATGAGAGCTTTCTATAAAGCAGAAGGGAGCGTGTGTGTGGTCATGTACACCAGCCTATGCATCATAAAGTAGATATGCAGCAGGGACAAATTATAATTACTTTTAGATACAGTATTACCAGTTAAGGGGTCAACAAGTAAGCGTTTTGCTGTGATAAAATATGAATCTGGTCGGCCACTGTCTTGACAATTCTGGCCTTGGAAAATATAAATGTTCTTTTTGTTTTTTAAATATACTCACACATTTGACTGCTCAAAGATGGAGGACAGGGTTACGATGAATTGACCCAGATCAGATCTTTTCTCCAGCCATAAAAGCAGGTGATGAAACAGTGCTACACAGTCATTTGCTTGATGATGTTGAGTATGACTTCTTCACTGTTTCTGATTGATCTATGCTCTGACTTGCTATTCATCTCTACTACCACTAAAACATGATTTCATTATTAATACCATTAATGTTAATTTGCCTCTGTATCAAAGAGGTAGGCTGCTAAGGAGATTCTTTTTATAGGATGGCCAATGTGCACAGTTGTGTATGTGTGTGTGCTCTCTACATTCTTTCTGGTATATGCAAACATGCAGATACTGTACACAAAGGTTTGCTTTCTTTAATATGTATTTGCTTAGGAAAACAAATCGGCAAATAGGAAAACATAATGGCAAAAGGGAAAAAATGACAGCAAACATGAAAACACTTCAACAAATAGGAAAACATGACAGCAAATAGGAAAACATGACAGCAAATAGGAAAACACTTCAACAAATAGGAAAACATGACAGCAAATATGAAAACACATCAACAAATCACAAAACACAACGGCATTAACTTCTACCAGAAAAGGTAGGGCCTATCTAGCAGAGGACGGACCCTCCTGATTGGACAGACGCACTGTCTGTCTTGAAGGAGAGGTGAAAAACACGGAAAAGCACCTCACTGTTTATGCTTTTAACAGACGGACTAGCCGTTTCTCATTTCAAAACACTGGACGAAATAGATGTGGAACTGTGAACTGTGCTGTTCAATGTTTTTGTTGAGATGGAAAAGGTGAATCAGTGTCAGTCTGCTTGTAGGAGGAGAATATTCTGTCAGGAACTTTGCCCGCAACGTGCGAAGGTAGGTAACGTTACTGACACTGATACGTTTTAATGTAAGCAATAGTCGTTTTCTCTTATTTATCCCATATCAATAAATTAAAAACTCGTGGGAGTTCATGTTTGTAGTAGTCATAACACTTACCGGTAAGGAGAATTGCATTAATTAATCTTAATTACATTAAGCTTACAGTAGCTAACCGTTTACATTAGCTTGTAGTTTACTGCATGTATGTAACATTGGCTCATTGTCCAGTAGCTTCTAGCTTTCAGACAAATGCGGTGCAAAATATTATCAGCAACTACAAGGTAAACGCTACCAGCTAATGAGCTACCACAGGCAGTATGATATGAAAGGGTAAATAGTACTGTAAACACACAAGCACAAGGCTACAACCAACATATGAAAAGTCTTAACAACACCATTGATAAACACCCACTAACACAGTAAAGGTAGCTAGGTGTAAGTGTGTTAAATGGTCAACAGTTGTCAGTTAAGACCATGATTAAGAAACTACACCACTGCACAGTTATATGAAGTACCTTCATGTTACAGTATGTTTAAATATACTTGTGATACAATTCTGATCTTACCAGGACAGGTTGGATAACTACTGGCCTAACCTAAAGCTGTCTCCTTCTGTCTGCAGATAACTACTGGCCTAACCTAAATGTTGGATAACTACTGGCCTAACCTAATCTTACCAGGACAGGTTGGATAACTACTGGACTAACCTAATCTTACCAGGACAGGTTGGATAACTACTGGACTAACCTAATCTTACCAGGACAGGTTGGATAACTACTGGACTAACCTAATCTTACCAGGACAGGTTGGATAACTACTGGCCTAACCTAAAGCTTTCTCCTTCTGTCTGCAGTCTTGAAGCAACATCATCATCGGCAGCTGTGTCTGATCGCCGCTTCATGTTGAATATACTTGTGTACAGTATATAGTAATGTTTCAATAAATGTTATAATAAAGATACACGTTTCGTTAATGTCTTTTTAGAGCTTGTATGCCTAACGAGTTAATAAAACAGGTAGCATCTGAATATGATTATTCAGTTAGAAGTTTCCTGTGTCCAGGTCATAATTTGATGGAAAAATAAACATTGAAAACTGTTTATTTATTTATACACACCCAAAAACGTAAAGACACAGACAAATCAGTAAATTTAATGCATTTATTTTTTGAATAGCAATCTCTAATATAGCAAATAATCTATTCATCATCTAGTCTCCCTGCTTGTCTTTTGCTTTCCCTCTCCTCCTCATCTCTCTCTTCTGGTGATGCCAGTGCAGCCTCCGTTTGTTCCTTAGACCCTGTTAAAAGACAGCAAACACAAGAAAAAGATACTTACCGTTATGAATGCTATAACGGAACATTATACTTGTTACATTGGAAACTACTCATACATTTAAGCTTTCATTTACGTTGCTAGTGAAGTTAACAAGGTGCAGCTTTACTTCCCATCCTGCAGCTACAACTGATAAACACACCAGTTTCTAAATCTCTGCTAGTGTTACATGTTTTCCTATTTGCTGTCATGTTTTCCTATTTGCTGTCGTGTTTTCCTATTTGCTGTCGTGTTTTCCTATTTGCTGTTGTGTTTTATGATTTGTTGTTGCGTTTTTGTAATTGCTATTGTGATTTGCACCTCAGGGCCACCGTAGCCTATATCCCAAAACAGGACTTGTATCATATGAATTATTCAGATTTTTAAAAGATCCATCCATCCATCTTCGCCTGATTATCCGGGGTCTGGTCGCGGGGGCAGCAGTTCCAGCCAAGGACCCCAAACTTCCCTTTCCCGAGCCACATTAACAAGCTCTGACTGGGGTAAGCTGAGGCGTTACCAGGCCTGAGGCGCCCACGGGGCATCCTTACCAGATGCCCACACCACCTCAACTGGCTCCTTTCGAAGCGGCTCAACTCCGAGCTCCTCACGGATGACTGAGCTTCTCACCCTATCTCTAAGAGAGATAGGGTGCTCCAGCCCCCCTCCTGAGGAAACCCATCTGGCTGCTTGTACCCTGGATCTTGTTCTTTCGGTCATGACCCAGCCTTCATGACCATAGGTGAGGGTAGGAACAAAAATTGACCGGTAGATCGAGAGCTTTGCCTTCTGGCTCAGCTCTCTTTCCATCACAACGGTGTGGTAAAGTGACTGTAATACCGCCCCTGCTGATCTGAGATTTAAATGAATATGTACAGTGTACATACATTAGCTGTCGGAAATAAATCTTTAACAGGAAACAAATACAAACAGTCAATAGATAATGTGTGATCCTGTTTTAACCGGCTGTCTACATTAACCACATGGGATTCTCAGTGAATGTATAAAGGTTAACACACCAACTGCTTGGCAGGAGTCTCCTACTCAGGAATGAAACAAGAAAACATAGAAGTTACCAGATGGCAGGGCTGTAGTCAAGTCCACCTTTGTTGAGCAAAGACAAGTCCAAGACCAGGACTAGTCCAGGGTCCGTTTCAGAAAGCAGGTTTAATAAAAACTCTGAGTTTGTTAACCCTGAGATGAGGGAAACTCTGGGTTTCCTGTTTCAGAAAGGGAGGTTAATCAAACCTGAGAGAGAGGGGTAACTCCAGCCCGTTTCAGAAAGAGAGGTAACCTCAGAGTCAGTTGATGAAGAAGCTGTATTACTTTGCAGGGAGTTAAACATATGTCCAGAGATGATATAGAGGCCCCGACTATAGACGCATTTTCATTTCCAGATACTAGCCTACCTATTTGAGCGGTATCGTTTTTGTTCCCAGTCTAGTCATGTAGCCTACATAACCTTATCCATCCTTATATCACTAACGTCACCCATCGTGGACATGCTCGACATCCCAGCAGATTCTTTGTGTCGCATTACGTTGTTTTGCAAACGGCAGTTTTCTTTACAACATTGGTGATGCGGAGCATTTTAGTAAAGCCACTGTAGCAAAGCGCCGTCAGAAGAGTGTGACTTGCTCTGAAATGTTTTTTAAACGTTTTTGTAGTGTTCCCTGGACACAAACCAGTAAGACATGTCAAACTGACATGATGAACAGTGGCAATAATAGTTACAGCTCTATCACCACAGCGCTGCAGAGGAAGGTCTGGCTCCTCCACACATACACTCCCGGACTGGAGAAAAAAAAACGCTCTGGCATTTCTTTAACAAATCACAGTCGTCTTGGGCGATGCTAAGCTTCGGTCGCAAAACAGGGGGATCTGTAAAATAGTCTCTGGAAGGAACTTGTTTTGATGGAACATTTGTACCCCACAAACGACAATGCCACATACAATATTAAAAGTGCAGTACGTAAGACTTATAAAACTAACTTTCTGTCATATTTGCTGAAACTGACCTTATGTTAGAGTAAAACTACATAAAGTAGGTAATTAAAAAAAAAAATCAGGCTCCTCTGGCACCACCTACAGCCTGTAGTGTGATTTGTAAAAATCCACCACTCCCTGTTCAGATGCACCAATCAGGGCCAGGGGGGGTGTCTAACTGTGTGTCAATCACTGCTCATGCACATGCATTCATTCTCCCTTGTGGGGATAGGGGCTTAGCAGAAAGGGGGGAGGGGCTGAGAAGTTGTCGATATTCAAATGTTTTGGTCCTGGATCTTCGCAATTCTACCTACGGCACCGTTAATTGAAGTTAACTGTTGACACAATACAGTAACGTGATTAAAATTAGCTGTATACATGGTTAAACATCATTGTTTCTTACCAGTGTATCTTCGTGTGTACTTTGTCCACAGCAATCCCACCAATCAGTCCCAAAACCTCCCAGTTAGAGAGGAAATTACCTAAACATATTCTTTGTAAATCTTTACAATCATTCCCCGAAAGAAGCAAGGAGGCCTGTCTTGTTGCACAATCCAAATTTTCTTCAAAACTTGCCATTTTCAGCGTGTAGCTTGCCAGCTCAAAGTTTGTTGTTGTTCCCAAAATGAACTGAGCTTTGCGAGGCTAGGGACATCTGGCGGAACATCCAACGGCGCCGAATTATCAAGTATCGATCCAGACTATTCTAGTGTTATGGTGGTGATATCAACATGTGAAATCCAATGTTAACTATACCAACTATAAGTCAAAACCTACTGCAGGACTCTGCTTAACCCCTTGCATCAAACATAAATCCTGCTTTAGCGTTGTTCTGGCTAAGTTTGCATATATAATGTTCATACTCAACTCAACTCAATTGAATAACTCAATTCATCACTCAGGGAGGAGTGGTCTATAAGCCACCAATATCAAAAATTACTAATTATCAATGAGAACGTTTTTTTTGCTAAGCTGCTACTTAGGCTTGATGTCCTCCATCTTTCTCCTTTCACTTACAACAATAAAGTTGTTTTATGCTCAAATGTTGAACACAAATTAGCAAACACCTTACACCTAAAATTTAATTATGAAACCAACTAAGTGATGTAAGTTATATTCAGCAAAGACATTATTTAAATGTTGTGATGTTTGAATCATTTAGACTATACAGTAAATACCAACCACTGTTTATTCATCTCAATGCCAGTGCTGCAGCCTGAGGGTTGCCAGATCATCGATTTATCTATACTCTATCTTACTGTTTCACTGAGCATCAAAACACTACTTTGTTTCACAGGAAACACACACATTTCAACTCTGTATAAACCAATATGTGGAGTTAAAATGACAAATTAGTTAAAATATTGGAAGGGACAGTTCAGTAGGACCTTGACATTGAGAGGGAGCATTGTCAAAAATCTGCGCCTACACCATACTATATAGAACGGTCAGTAATGTTGTCACTTCTTAATCTTCAGTAGGGCTCAGTAAAATGCATTGCATAGTGGTTCACAAAATATCACACATAGAAGAAAATCTAAAAGAAAATGGATAAATATGTATAATCTCAAACGAACTCTGTAATCAGAAACCAAGCCAGGGTTGCCCCCATGCTATTTCACATGTGTTGGGTAATTACAGCTGGCTTTTTATTCAGGAGCAAACTAAAAGATGACTGAATGTACAGTACTGCACAGGTCCTTCATTTGGTCCAGCAGCAGCTGCCGTGCACTGAATGTTTCAACACCTGCCAGTTCAATTAAACGGAGGCTGAGCCGTTTCTGCAAGATTAAATCCGGACAGAAGCTGACCATCCTTTTATTAATTCATTGTGTAGTAATTGGCTACTTCTGTGCCGACAGTTACATGCTCATTTCTGAGCATTACCCAGTTCATTACTAAGATTCCCACCTGCAGTGTAAATTCTATGAATCGCACACTTAGCCATTGTTTTAGGAACGGATGGGCATCTTACCATCATTATTCCATGTTGGACATCCGTACAGGATTAAGTTGAAAGGGAAGGTTGGGAGTTTGACATAGGAACTTATTTACTGTTATAATAATGATGCCTAATACCTGTCAGATAGTCTATATCAACAGCCATCCACTTCCGGGATTGCTTCGTTGCAGACTGATATTCCGCCGAATGTCACTCTTTACCAGCCTCTTTCTTTGTGTTGGCGTTCTAACCTCCGGTGGATTTGTGAGGACTATGGTTAACTGCTCCTCAGATCTCTGCAGGGTAAATCCAGACAGCTAGCTAGACTATCTGTCCAATCTGAGTTTTCTGTTGCACGACTAAAACTACTTTTGAACGTACACATGTTCCACCAAAAGAAGTTCCTTCCTATTTTGCAGCGGCGCCCAAGACGATTGTGATTGGTTTAAAGAAATGCCAATAAACCAGAGCACGTTTCTGTCCCATCCAGGAATTTGTGTGGACTAGCCAGACCTTCCTCCGCAGCGCTGTGGAAGAAGGTCTGGCAATGCGAGACTATGTGTCAGATAACTCCATACTACTGTTTTTACAGGCCATTGTATTACTATGCTCTACAGCCTGGTCACATCTCCAGTGCTCCACAATCTGCCATCACATCCATGCTTTGGCAACGTTCTGTGGGTTAAAGCGGTCCTTCAGAGACTTCCCAGTTCCTTAGTCAGCTCTATCACAAACAGCTTTCATTTGTATGCTTGCCTGCTTTGGTCCCCGAGCTCTTTCAAAAAAACTCTTCAGTATCTGTCATAAGCACCGGCCACATTCCCACATGAACCAATCCTTCAATCAATTTCTCATTAGGAAAATTCAGACCCTTGATGTTTCACTTGGACCACTGGCATAAACTTGGGTACAGATGCATGTTCCTCTCTATGAGGATTTACTGGCAGAAAGATGTAGAGTCTTTAAACTGCAAAGAATTATGATGCTCAGATGAATGCAAGTAATCAAATCCATTGCATCTCAACTGGCCTTCTGCAGGGGATGAATCGTGTCTGGCCTTCGAAAAGACAAACATCCCTCCCAAAAAAGCAGACTGTCACATAATAACTCTCCCTCAAACGTGTAGCCCTCTTTGATGGTAGATTTGTCATGGCTCTCAGTGGCCATGGGGACTGTACACAATGAATTGTTAAAGAGCATTAATTTGTTCACAAGCCAGAGACGCCAAGTTTTACTCACTCCCCTCAAAGAGACACAGACCAGTAAAATTATTCCTTTTGTTTGATCTCTTCCATCTGTTTGCCTTGGATGTCTGCTACTATCTGTTCCTCAAGGTGAAGCCCCTCCTCAGTGATGTTGAGTTGATAAATAGCTTCCAAGCATCTTTTGATGAGACGGTAAAATGCCCTGTTAGAGACACCGAAGGGCTCCTCAATATGTTATGGATGGCAAGTTCCCCAGCTATCACTTGCTTCAATTATTGGAGCCGCAGGAAGGAGTCGATAAAATGTTCGCTCTCCTGACTCTAGCAGAAGTTATAAATGTGTCCTTCAGGTTCAGGTGCCTTGCTCAGAAGACCAGCACATTCACTTTACTTTTATACAGACACTATTGATTAAATTGCCTGCCGGTGTTTAGCTCAGTCTGTATAGACGAAGGGTCAAGAGTCAACAGCAGAGATTTTAAGAACAGATAGGAGAAGACCAGCAGCACAAACATTTGCCTTTAGTGAGTGATAGAAAGCTTTAAGATCAATATCAACCAAGCATATTCAGTCAACAGCCCGTACCTTTGTTCAGTCTCTTCTGCAGCAGCAAAATATTTACTGCTGCACACTACAAGAGTCAGGAATACTAATCAAGTTTTAAAATGTCAGGCCTACTCCAACAGACTTTAAAGATTGACATGAAGAATTTGATGGTTTATCGCCTGCAAACTTCCCCACAGAATTCTGTAAGCAAATTAGTATGGAGAGAAGCTTTAGCAACTAAAATGTAAAAGTACCTGCAATTCGGTAAAGTGGCAATAGTAAATCATTAAAAATACATGCACAGCTCCTTGTGCATACACAATCACTCCAGTGTAGCAAATTAATCTTGAAAGCAGTAGAATAAAAAATGTCTTTTTTTCAATAATACTGAACTTTCATGAATTTTAAACTAGCTCCCATGCTCCGATTTGTTCTGTGCCTACCACTTTTACTTCTGTAATCTGCTGTGTTCATTTGAATAACAGTGGGTAACACTGTCAGCCCTGAAAGCTCGGAGCAGTTTTGTCATTTACATGCATAACTGTTCACTACTTGTCCAACAGAAGGCAGTGGGGTTTCTAAAAAAATCTGTCAGTCATCAAGTCTTTAGTGTCAACAGCACACCCATCAAGCGGAAACATGTCTGCTACTAGACTTTTATTTCTTATTTCACTGCGTTCAAAACGACTCTGCTCTCCTGTCTCTGAGATCCCGCTTTTATCCTTTTTTTAGCAACTTGTATTTTTTATTTTTTAAGGCTGTGATATTTCTGCAATATAATTCTCAGAGATCACCTGTCAATCACAGTTTGGTCAGTGCTATGATGTCTTGGATTTCATATGGATAGTGTGTAATCTTGCCATTACTTCCAAACAGTAAAGCATCATTGACTATCAGGAGCTCAACCCTTTGACACGAGCCCCCACCCCAACCAGCTCCCAAATAAAATTACAAAACAAATAAATGCTTAAATATGCTGCCCAGGACAACAAAACCAAGAAAAGAGAATCATAATTAATCATAATTTCATTTGCAAATAGCGTAACCTCTGCAATTAGCCATTCATACAATGCAAATTAATTTCCAGCACAACAGCGTGTTTGGCAGAAAGCGTGAAGGAATAGCATTATTAATTTCCACTCCAAAAATCAACTCATGAACACACAATTATTTAAAGATAATGGAGAACCCTCCATAGAGATTTATCAACCTTCTTTAGGTAACAGCAACAGTAAAAATGTATTTCACACTATCATTATGGTTAAACTTTGCAATTAATCCGCGGCTCACATGCATTCCGAACTGTGAGTGTTGATCCGTACGGACCACGGATCAAATATGGTCCGTTACACCACTACAGGAAACATATGGTAACCTACAAGAGATGAGGCTGGTAACAAAAAAAGTCATTCTAGAATCCTCTCTGAATAACACACAGCTTTCATTCTGAAGTCTTCCTATCCACTGCTCCCTTCTCCCCTCATTCTCTGCCTGGTCAGGACTTTTTCTCTGTTTGACGTCTGCATTGACAACCAGTGTCCACTGACAGTGTCTTTTGGTTTTGTCTTTGAACAAGGTAAAGCTTAGCGTAACAGCAGGAACTGCTAGTAATGGACAAACTCTAAGATCACAAGGATTCATGTTTACTAAAAGACAAGAAAAGTGCTAAATCATCATGATATGCTTAGTGCAAAACAGGCAGTGGCTTATGTAGTCTGGATCGATGACAATTCATTTACTGGATAATTGGATTGTCAAGTCTTGCCTATTGTTGACTGATCGACAAATCGGGGGGCTGAGTACGGTGATAAAATATTCAGCTGTGATGAGGTTGTGTGTAAAGTTCCTTTTGTATGAAAACATGCAACTGATTAGGACACAGACAAAAAAAGAGTAGCTTCTTATTATACAAGTGTTGCAGGGCTGGAGAAGATTAATTGAAAGAGGTTTGGAGTGTACATTTATTTATATAGCACTTTAGAACAACCAGCAGGAATCCAAAGTGCTTGACATCAAGGACCAAGAATAAAACAACATAGCATACAATAAAAAGAATGAAACATAGAAAACAGTCAAATCAGAAAAGGTTACATAGAGAGAGGAGGAGAGGGAAAATGTCACACCACTATTACGTACCAAAAGCCATTCTAAATAAATAAGTTTTGAGTTTGGATCTAAAAAGAGCTATATCTGTAATAGTGCAAATGTTAGAGGATAACTTGTTCCTGAGTCTTGGAGCAGCAACTGCGAAAGCCAGCAGTCAGCAGCTGGCACGTGCCCCCGGTGGCGAGACGCGGAGCGCACAGAGCAAAAGTCTGCTGTCCTGCAGCGCACGCTCTATACTTCTTTTATAATCCTCTTGTCAAATTTTTTTTTTGCCGCAAATGTTGCCTCGTTGCATATATCGCCGCGGCTTGCTGGTCTGGTGATCATCGGGGCGGACAGATCATGCCGTGGGCTGCTGCTGGATCACTACTGTGCTCCTTGCATCTTACTTTGGATCATCTTTTACTATTTCAAAGTACACCCACACTTTAGATTTTCTATTCCCAGACATTTTCAGCTAAAGGTTTAAATCCCTGCCACCAAGATGCTCCTCCATCGTTCACGGATCATGGAAAGTGAAACTTAAATATGTCATGGGGCGTTTGGATTTATTCACTCACTTTAAAAAGATTATTCAAAGTTTCTTTCTTTGCACATTTTTATTTAGAGCATTATATGTTCATATTTATATCATAATATGCTGGGCGCTATGCAGTTTTGGCCATTTCTTCGCTGTTTTCTCGCTTTTTGCTCGCAGGTTTCTCTATAGAGCTCCCCCTACAGAATTAGAATAGATATTTGGCAGCTCCTATGTTTACTCGTGTCTGACTCCTCTCTCGGTCAGTCTTCCGTTTCCTCTTTATCTGTTCCTCCGACAATGCTTTCCTAGCGTTCTGCTTCTTTGTTGCCAGCTCAGCCATGACGAAAGTGTGAAAAACTCCATCGCTACCTGAATGGGTGTATGTGTGCAGTGCCGTGAAGCAATTTGTTGCATGGTGAGACCTGATATCACGCGATACTCCTGATGCTGAGGCCGGCGACTCGACGGCCAAAAGTTGCAAGGGAGGTTTTTCCGCTCACAGGCGCTAGGGGGTAGCGAGACGACCACCATTCAACTCGAAAAAAGTCATGTAATCATTCCAATGACTGAAACTGTTAAGTTAAGGTAAATTAAGATAAAAAAGCTGCATAGTTCCCCTTTAAGTTATTGGGAGAAAATTCTAATCTTTTTTTTTTTTTAGATTATTTTGTTGGGCTCTTCCCGCCTTTAATGAAAAGGACAGCTAGGTGAGAAAGAGGGGGGGGGGAAGACATGCAGGAAATCATCATAGGTCAGGCTTGAACCCTGGACCTCTGCGTCGAGGTATAATCCTCCAAGTATATGGGCGCCTGCTCTACCAACTGAGCCAACCTGGCCACAGCTGGTACTGGTACTTCTGTACTCGGAAATTGGAAACATCTGAGGAGGAAAGATGCGAAGAAACGGTACGTTAATCGGGCGCTTACATTTCATTACTGCTGACTCACAATGGGGGACCAACAGACAGAAAGATGATCATTTAACGTTGAGACCAAATAAAAATAAACAAATAAAAAACTCCCACACCCACAAGAGGACCGAGCTAATGCTGGCTGAGATCACATGTCAACCTCTTCCATCGACTGCAGCCGGTTTGTGTGCTGCTCAGGTGGACACCGACACCTGACGCTTGGTCTGTACTCCCTGTGTTGAACCACCCTCTCTCGGAGTCGCTTTTCGGGATGAACAATCAGGACTGACAGCCAGGCTGTAAAGCTTCAGATCACCAGGGCTCTCATCTGCAGTCAGCAGTCAGGGCGCTGCCAGCGGGTTCGGCAGTGCCGCTAGCCTGCGGAGAGCTTCAGGGATAACTACCACATAACTACCTATTCCTACCATGGGCTTTGGGCCGGCTCGTGCCACTATCTTTGGGAGAAGGCAGCAACACCACCAACAACCCCTTTATTTCATCAATGAAGTGCGTACATTTTGTACTCAAGAGTCTTTTTCCCTGCACTTTCTGATGCTCAGGTTGGTTCAGATGTTAGCACTGTTAGCCATGTTGTGTTAGCAGTGAGATGCCGCACTCCGACACCGGGTGAGGTGAATAAGGGGAAAGCGGTGCATGCTGGCTGTTCCTCAGACTCATTCTGCCTCAGTGGCTAGTAGGGTGTCAACATTGTGTAACATTGGTTAGATTGAATGCTATCGCTACGTGGCTAACCGTGCTAATACAGGCAACAGTGCTAATGCAGACCACACAGCTTCACTGAAGAAAACACATAATATATGTAGGACTACACTATCCACAATCGGTAAATCCGATTCTCCATTGGGCATGTCTGTGCTGCGTTCCGGCTGCGCCACGGTTTTGTTCCATCTTCTGCCACGCGCCATACCTAGGGTGACCAGATTTCCGGGACACTTTGCGCGTGACCATAGTGCTCGTGCACACACACGCTTTTTAACGTGAATATGTGCCAGCCCAGGTCAGGCATAGACACAGACAGATTAGACACAATTTTGCCAACAGCACACGTAAGCCTACTGCTCACAACATAATGGGGTATCTCAGCTAATACTCATGAATGTTCTTGGTATGTAGCCTACATATCTAAGAAATAATATTAAAAGACATTGAGTGAGTTTCGTGTGGGACAAACTTTATTTATCAGAATTAAAGCATCCATCCATCTTCGTCCACTTATCCGGTATCGGGTCGCGGGGGTAGCAGCTCCAGCAGGGGACCCCAAACTTCCCTTTCCCGAGCCACATTAACCAGCTCGGACTGGAGGATCCCGAGGCGTTCCCAGGCCAGGTTGGAGATATAATCCCTCCACCTAGTCCTGGGTCTTCCCCGAGGCCTCCTCCCAGCTGGACGTGCCTGGAACACCTCCCTAGGGAGGCGCCCAGGGGGCATCCTTACCAGATGCCCGAACCACCTCAACTGGCTCCTTTCGACGCAAAGGAGCAGCGGCTCTACTCCGAGCTCCTCACGGATAACTGAGCTTCTCACCCTATCTCTAAGGGAGACGCCAGCTACCCTCCTGAGGAAACCCATTTCGGCTGCTTGTACCGGCCGCTGGTAAGGACTCATTCCCTACCTGGAGAAGGCACTCCATCGGTTTCCTGCTGAGAACCATGGCCTCCAATTTAGAGGTGCTGATCCTCATCCCAGCCGCTTCACACTCGGCTGCGAACTGATCCAGTGAGTGCTGAAGGTCACAGGCCGATAATGCCATCAGTACCACATCATCTGCAAAAAGCAGCGATGAGATCCCAGCCCACCGAACTGCAACCCCTCTCCACCCCGACTACGCCTCGATATCCTGTCCATAAATACTACAAACAGGATTGGTGACAAAGCGCAGCCCTGGCGGAGGCCAACTCTCACCTGAAACAAGTCCGACTTACTGCCGAGAACCCGGACACAGCTCTCGCTTTGGTCGTACAGAGATTGGATGGCCCTGAGAAGGGACCCCCTCACCCTGTACTCCACACAGTATCTCCTGGGGGACCCGGTCATATGCCTTCTCCAGATCCACAAAACACATGTAGACCGGTTGGGCATACTCCCAGGCTCCCTCCAGGATCCTTGCGAGAGTAAAGATCTGGTCCGTTGTTCCACGACCAGGACGGAATCCGCATTGTTCCTCTTCAACCTGAGGTTCGACTATCGACCGAACCCTCCTTTCCAGCACCTTGGAGTAGACTTTACCGGGGAGGCTGAGAAGTGTGATACCCCTGTAATTGGCACACACCCTCTGGTCCCCCTTTTTAAAAAGGGGAACCACCACCCTGGTCTGCCACTCCTTAGGCACCGTCTCAGACTTCCACGCAATGTTGAAGAGGCGTGTCAACCAAGACAACCTCTCCATACCCAGAGCTTTAAGCATTTCTGGACGGATCTCATCAATTCCTGGGGCTTTGCCACTGTGGAGTTGTTTAACTACCTCAGCAACCTCCACCAGGGAAATTGACGACAATCCCCCATCATCCTCCAGCTCTGCTGAGTTCCTCAAAGTGCTCCTTCCACCGCCCTATTACCTCCTCAGTTGAGGTCAACAGCGTACCATCCTTACTGTACACAGCTTGGATGGTTTCCGCTTCCCCCTCCTGAGGTGGGGAACGGTTTTCCAGAAGCACCTTGGTGCCGACCGAAAGTCCTTCTCCATGTCTTCTCCGAATTTCTCTGCTGCTTTGCCTCTTTCACGGCAGAGGCTGCAGCCCTTCGGGCCCTTCGGTACCTTGCAACTGCCTCCGGAGTCCTCTGGGATAACATATCCCGGAAAGACTCCTTCTTCAGTTGGACGGCTTCCCTGACCACCGGTGTCCACCACGGTGTTCGTGGGTTACCGCCCCTTGAGGCACCTAAGACCCTAAAACCACAGCTCCTCACTGCAGCTTCAGCAATGGAAACTTTGAACATTGTCCACTCGGGTTCAATGCCCCCAACCTCCACAGGGATGCACGAAAAGCTCCGCCGGAGGTGTGAGTTGAAAGTCTGTCGGACAGGGGCCTCCTCCAGACGTTCCCAATTTACTACTACCTGTTTGGGCTTACCAGGTCTGTCCAGAGTCTTCCCCCACCCCCTGACCCAACTCACCACCAGATGGTGATCGGTTGACAGCTCCGCCCCTCTCTTCACCCGAGTGTCCAAAACATACGGCCTCAGATCAAATGAAACGATTATATAATCGATCATTGACCTTTGGCCTAGGGTGCTCTGGTACCAAGTACATTTATGAGCATCCCTATGTTCGAACATGGTGTTCGTTATAGACAATCCATGACTAGCACAGAAGTACAACAACAAACAACCACTCTGGTTTAGATCAGGGAGGCCGTTCCTCCCAATCACGCCTCTCCATGTGTCGCCATCATTGCCCATGTGCGCGTTGAAGTCCCCCAGCAGAACTATGGAGTCCCCCACTGGAGCCCCATGCAGGACTCCACTCAAGGTCTCCAAGAAGGCCGAATACTCCGAACTCTTGTTTGGTGCATATGCACAAACAACAGTCAGAGTTTTCCCCCTCCACAACCCGCAGGCGTAGGGAGGCGACCCTCTCGTCCACCGGGTTAAACTCCAACGTAGCGGCGCTCAGCTGGGGGCTTGTGAGTATCCCCACACCCGCCCGGCGCCTCACACCCTGGGCAACTCTGGAGAAGAAAAGAGTCCAACCCCTATCCAGGAGTATGGTTCCAGAACCGAGACTGTGCGTAGAGGAAAGCCCCACCAGATCTAACCGGTAGCGCTCCACCTCCCGCACAAGTTCCGGCTCCTTCCCCCACAGAGAGGTGACATTCCACGTCCCCAGAGCCAGCGTCTGCTGCCCGGGTCTGGTCCGTCGAGGCCCCTGACCTTCACTGCCACCCGTGTAGCAGCGCACCCGACCCCAGCGGTTCCTCCCACAGATGGTGGGCCCATGGGATGGAGAGGGAGGTGCCACGTAGCTTTTTCGGGCTGTGCCCGGCCGGGCTCCGTGGCAAACCTGGCCACCAGACGCTCGCTGACGAGCCCTCCATCTGGGCCTGGCTCCAGACGGGGGCCCCGGGCTTCCTCCGGGCAGGGTAACTCCATCTCTTCCTCGATTTCTCATAGGGTTTTTGAACCATTCTTTGTCTGGCCCCTCACCTGAGACCAGTTTGCCTTGGGAGACCCTACCAGGAGCACAAACCTCCAGACAACACAGCCCTCAGGTTCATAGGGACACACAAACCTCTCCACCACGACAAGGTGATGGTTCCCAGAGAGGAGAATTCTGAATTCAGAATTAAAGCATTCTTTTGGAAAATGCACCCACTGAACTTGTGAAAAACTTTGTGAAAAGGAATTTTTCATTGCATGGCACACACAAACAAATTATTTGGAACTGCTGCCACAGGCTTGAACTAAAGTTTGTTATGTCTCGTCAAGTTTGTTAAGTTTAATCACTCATGTATTGTCTTGTTGTGCACTTCCTGTTTTATTTTGTATTCACTTTCCCTCTTGTTTCAGACCCTGACTTCCTCCCTTTGTGTGATTTTCCCGCCAGTGTGATTGTCTACCCCGCCCCTGATTGTTTTCACCTATTTTCCCCTACCTCATATATAAATGTTCCTTGTCTCCCTTTGTCTTGTGCCAGTTCGTCTTGTTCGTTCCACGTGAAAGCGTCGTCAAGATTTCTAGTCATACCTTCATGTTTCCAGGTTTTTTGTTAATTGCTTTTGTATAGTGACTGATCCTCTTTGTGAGCTCTTTTTGTTGAACCTTTTTTGCCAAGTAAACTTTTTGTTAAAACTTTCTACTGAGTAATGAGTCGTGCTTTTGAGTCCACCAGTCTCGAGTCTGAGGTTGTTACAGAACAAACTGGCCAAATTATGGACTCAGCCGACCCGAAGAAACTCCAAACTGCCCTCTCTGCACAGGGCACTAAAATCTACCAGCACGAGGCACAGCTGGGCACAATCAGCCATGGCGTCAGGACCTCACAGAGTGTCAGGAGGATTTCCAAGCCTCAGTCACCACTCAGATAAACCACCTGACAAGTCAACTGCACCAGGTCCTCACTCACCTGGGGACTGCACCTTCGGATACACCACCTGCTGGGAATCCTGCTGCGATCATGCTGCTCCGTTGTCTCTGCGTTTGGCTCCCCCGGATAAATTTTAAGGAGACTCAGGTGACTGTAGAACTTTTTTAGTTCAGTGTGACCTGCACTTTAGGCATAACCCGGCTGCTTTTGTGTCAGATCAGGCTAAAGTGGCTTTCATTGTGTCTCATTTAATTGGCAGAGCCGCTGCTTGGGCCACTGTGGAATGGTCCAGAGACTCTAACATTTTCCAGTCACTCTCGGTTTTCCGAGAAACCATGAGCAAGATATTTGATCACACCTCACCAGCCAGTGAAGCCTCTAGGGTCCTCATGCAGATAAAGCAGCGCTACCGTCAAGTAGTACAGATACACACCAGCTCTAGTAGATGCTTTTATAAATGGACTCTCAGATCCCATTAAGGATCATTTAGTGCCATTTGAGCTTCCCCAGGATTTGGAAACCGTCATAGGCATGTCGATTCAGGTGGACAACAGGCTTCGGGAGAGGGAGAGAGCGCGGCATCCAGTCACCAGGGTCACACTCCAGGAATCCAACCTTCAAGGACTTCATGCTTCACGTCGGCAGTTTCCGGGACGACAGCGCCACCCCGTGCATTGGAGGAGCCTATGCAGCTGGGGGGAACCAAGATCGCTCAAGAAGAGAGACGGCGCCGTCTACAGGAGGGGTGTCACTTCTACTGTGGACAACTGGGTCACCGACTCACCACCTGCCCGGCAAAAGATCGAGCTCACCAGCCAGGAGGAGGGCGATGGTGAGCAGGATTGCCTCTGATATTCCTCCTCGACCACTGACTCAGGTAAAACTTTCCTTAAATGACCAGACTGTTACTCAGAGGGTGTTAATTGACTCTGAGGCAGACGAAAGTCTCATGGACTGGAATGTAGCCCAACAGAACCAGGTTAAGTCTGTTCCACTGACTCATCCTGTTAAGGCGACTGCCCTAGATGGCCGTTATTGTTTAGGGTTACTCATTGTACTGAACCTATTCGGGTAACATTTAATGACGGACATACAGAGATCATGCAATTTAATTTGTTTGACTCCGCGCAGCACCCGCTAATCTTAGGGTTTCCTTGGTTAAAGAAACATAACCCTTACATAGATTGGCGCTCAGGCAAAATTAAGGGGTGGGGAGAAGAGTGTGAACGCTCATGTAAAGATAACAATGAGACTCGGACTGTCGTTTCAGAGACTCCAGAGACTGAATTAAGCTCAGGCAGCGACCCTGACTACCCTGACTTATCTAAGGTACCCTCACGTTATCATGACTTAAAGGAGGTATTTAACTAGACGAAAGCCACATCACTCCCACCTCATCGACCTTTTGACTGTGCTGTAGACCTGCTACCTGGCGCGCCCATCCAGAAGGGGTGTCTCTATTCCATCCCTGGCCCCGAGAGGGCAGCTATGGACAATTACATCCCCTCTCCACTGAAGGCTGGGATAATCCGTCCGTCATCCTCTCCAGCTGGTGCCGGTTTCTTTTTTGTGGGTAAGAAAAAAGGCCATGCTCTGACTATAGTTCTTTGAATGACATTACTGTAAAGAACCGTTTCCCACTTCCGTTAATCTCCTCTACATTTGAACTGCTCCAAACAGCCACGGTCTTCACTAAGCTAGATCTCAGAAATGCTTATCACCTCATCAGGATCAGAGAAGGATATGAATGGAAGACTTAAATAACACACCAAGTGGACATTATGAGTACCTTGTCATGCCTTTTGGACTTTGTAATGCTCCAGCTGTATTTCAGTAATTTGTGAATGATGTTTTGAGGGAGTTTTTGAATGTTTTTGTGTTTGTGTACCTCGACGATATTTAGATTTTTTCACCAGACACTGTTACCCATGAAGTTCATGTTCGCCAAGTCCTTCAGAAGCTGTTGGAGAACCAACTTTATGTCAAAGCTGAAAAGTGTGACTTTCATGCAGCTACCATCTCGTTTCTGGGCTACGTCGTCTCTGCTAACCAGGTGCACATGGACTTGGCTAGGTCAGTGCTGTGGCCGATTGGCCAACTCCAAACAGCAGGAAAAAGGTTCAACAGTTCCTGGGGTTTGCCAACTTTTACAGAAAGTGTATTCGTAACTCCAGTTCTGTGGCCACAACCCTACATGCCCTCACCTCCTCTAAAGTATCTTTTCAGTGGACTCCCCAGGCCGAGGAAGCCTTCCGGAGCCTCAAGGAACGTTTTACCACGGCCCGGTTACTCACTGTTCCTGATCCCAAACGGCAGTTTGTGGTTGAGGTCGATGCATCCAATGAGGGCATTGGGGCGGTGTTGTCTCAGAGGTCTGCCAAGGACAACAGGATACACCCCTGCACCTATCTGTCGCGTAAGTTGACTCCTGCTGAGAAAAATTATGATGTGGGGAACAAAGAACTGTTGGCAGTCAAGGCAGCGCTTGAAGAGTGGAGACACTGGTTGGAGGGGGCGGAGTAACTCTTTCTTGTTTGGACAGACCATAAGAACCTGGAATACATCAGGAAAGCTAAGAGACTCAATTCACGTCAGGCTAGATGGATGGATGTTCTTTAACAGGTTCAACTTCACCCTATCCTTTCGACCAGGTTCACAAAATGCTAAACCAGATTCTCTGTCCCGCCTTTATGACCCTGAGAATATTGCCAAAGAACCCAAAACTATCCTTCCACTGAACCGTGTGGTTGAAGCGGTTTCTTGGCAGATAGAATCCGATGTGAAACAGGCTAATGCTATGACTCCGGCATCTAGTGGGTGTCCACATAACCGTTTGTTTGTACCTGTGTCATTACGTTCCAAGGTAATCCACTGGGCTCACACCTCCATGCTCACGTGCCATCCTAGTCTTAAGCAAACCATGTATGGGATCAAGCAGCGGTTCTGGTGGCCGGCCATGGAAGGGGCTGTCTCCGAGTATGTGGCGGCCTGTCCAGTATGTGCCCAAAATAAGACCTTGACTCGGGTCCAAATGGGTCTGCTTCACCCACTGCCTGTTCCTCAATGGCCATGGTCCCACATCTCCATGGACTTTGTGACCGGATTGCCACCTTCAAAAGGGAACACGACCATCCTGACGGTGGTTGACGGTTTTTCTAAGATGACACATTTCATTCCCCTTGCCAAGTTACCCTCTGCTAAGGAGACAGCAGTGGTCATGATGAATCATGTCTTCAGGATCCATGGTTTTCCTAGTGATGTTGTTTCAGACAGAGGACCACAGTTTGTTTCACGTTTTTGGAAGGAGTTTTGCTAGCTCCTGGCTGTCCGTCACGGCCACGGCACCCAGGACAAATTAATAGTGGTTGGTGTAAACCGCAACTGAAAATCGGGACTGTCCCAGTCAAATCGGGACGTCTGGTCACCCTAGCCATACCACACCGGGAGCGTCTCAGAATCTCTGAATCTCTCATTGTCCGTAGTGTTGTAAAGGATACATATACGATAAGGGGGGGGCTGTTTCACTGCCTGCCCGGCTGTCCGAATGCCCCACGGCTTGCGTGAAAATAGACCTGTTGCGTATCTTTAGAGGAGCAGAGTGGACTCACGCACGCTTCTGGGACCCGCCATGGCGCAGCTGGTAGATTATCAAACATTGACATGAATGGCCACGATTGATCGCAGGGCACACAATGCGCCCGGAACGCAGCGCAGACGGGCCTGGTGGAAATTAGGGGTAAGTAATCCCTCTAGCTGCATTAGCACTGTTGACCGTGTTAGCACGATTAGCCACGTTAGCTAGCTGCTGCTTCCCCGGCTCTATCATCTCCACGGCTGCGCGTGTCCCCGCACGGCCCGTATCTTCATGGATGTATTAGCTCTTAGCTCATTAGCTAATCTTAGACTAAACTGTATACTAATCAGTGTGGACTGGAGCATGTGAAGGCATCGCGCAGGTTAGAGCTGCCAATCTACCGACGTCACACAGCCGACACCTGCTTGCAATTACATTTTAACGCCAAAGCTGCAAAGAAACAACCTCACTCAAAATTTATGGACAACAACTTTAACAGATCAATAGCTGAGTCAAATTCAACATTAAAATTAAAATGGCCGTTTGGGGCACTGTGGGTTGTTTTTCATGTTTAAAATCCCACTGCTCAACATTTTTAAAGATAACCAAGACAATTACCTACCTCTGTTGTTGCTATAAGAGTAGGGCCCTATGAAGTTTTTTTTTTTTTCAAATTCCGTTTTTTTCTGAGCTAGAGTCCAAGTCAAGTCTCACATCTCTGAACTAGAGTCCAAGTCAAGTCTCAAGTCGCTGAACTAGAGTCCAAATCAAGTTTCATGTCTCTGAACTTGAGTCCAAGTCAAGTCTCAAGTCTCTAAGCTAGAGTCCAAGTCATGTCTCAGGTCTTTGAGCTAAGGTCCATCACCTGCTGTGTTCCATACAGGCTTAGAACACTGCATGGCTATATACAGTACATAAAGAATGCAAAGCATGTAATATGTTATTATGACTCCTTTCTCTAGTAGCATACTGTATAAGCTGTAAATAGCTATTTGGTATATAGTCAGTGTAAACAGGCTATTGCAATATGATAAAAGAAAAACACAAAAAATGCTTTACTTTCAAGTTAACTGTATTTTGTTGAAACATGAACATGCAGGACAGTACAGACCACATATTGAGGTACTAAAGAAGAAAGGTGTGATGCGGGAAACAGAACGGACTCCAACGCTAGGCTCGAGGTAAAAGGTTTATTTGGGAAAAAGGGAAAAGGGAGTGGGGAGGTGGATGCCAGGGACAGGGGAAGAGCCAGGTAGGATGACGAGGGCCGAGGAGTGGATGGTTGGGAGCGGAGACGGAGGCAGGTTGAAGCAGGGTGGGGGACCGAATCACAAAAGGACTCTCTTGTCTGTTGCTGAATCATAATGGCAGACCTTGCCTCCCTTTGTGCAGGCTCTGGGGCCATAAGAACAAATACAGAAAATGTTATACCTCACAGCGTCACAATTAACATTCTCCCAATTAGCGAAAACTGGAAAACATCATATTGTAGCTAAATGCAAAACACTATTGCTGCCAAATAATGTGAAATATTCTTTAAGTCCACAAAAATGTTAACACACTGCAGTTCACTTATGATAAAGAATCATCAATTATTTGTTATTTACTAAGTGGCTGGATTAACTGCCAAATGCTTAAAATTGTTCAGTGCTTAAACAGTGTACTGCATCTATAACTAATGGCAGCTTAACTGACTGTAAGTCAACACATCCCCCGGACTCTCAAACCCAGTGTAACGTTAACTAAATAACGTTAAAAATAAACCTGTTTGCAGCCAATGTTAAGAATTAACGTCCAGCGGGACGTAAATGATTACATAAATCGACTACCACAATTTTGGCAAGCAAACGCTCATTCATCTTTTCATAACTAGTGAACGACGGCCGGAGTGAACCTCCCGTCGGTCGTAGCTAAAGCAAGAAGCAAGCTAACGTTAGATGGCCAATGCTGAGCTAAACATGTTTGCCTATCAGAGTGCGTTTTCAGGTGCCTGATGAAATTAGATGTGGTTGAGCCAGAATCCTTTATCCTGATACCACATGCATTCAGCCGGTCGGCCACCATAAAGAACAAGCAGAGCCATGTGTGCTGACAGCCTGTCTGTCTTGATAACTAGAGTTATTCATTCATCTGTATTTTAATAACATCAAATGTAAAGCTTTCATGAACTCACTATAGACTGACTCACTATCGTGTCACATGAGTTGGCAATAGTAGCAAATCAGATGTTTATTTATATGGAAAACATTATGAATTATTAGTTTTAATTGGGACTTTGCATTCCCTTCACACTCTCCCACTTACTCTGCTGATGTCTTTCAAACAGTTAATTTGTGAGGCCATCGGATATATTATTGATGCACTATGAGTACCACTCTGCTTTGAAAACACAGCCATCTCAGTAGATAAATATGCAACGAAAGAAATCATTAAGCTGCCCAGCCAAGCTTGACTGCCACAAAGTTCAGCAAAGTGCAACAGCAGTCAAGCCCATGTGTCTATAAAATCCCCTGGATCAATGAAAGAAATCAGAGACCAATCCCAATAGGAACAGCACTGCTGTTTGACAAAAAGTAAGTCACTGGGGCGAAATTGATTATTTGACAATCCTGCTTAACTCCCCACGTCAAGCCAAGCCTTATGGATTATCTTTACACTCATGGACAATCACTCACACAAATAGTGTGCTGGCCAGCCTGACGTTATGTCTAGAACAGAAGATAACACAGCTGCGGTGGACCACTGGTGGCCAACAATCTGATCGCTACATGTTAATTGAATCACAAACAACCAGCTTAATCCACAATATCAGCCTCCTTTCAGCCTCGCCAATGCACAGAGCTCATCCAGAGCAGTTAACAACTGAACAATTAACTTTACTATCTTTCTTTTGCGCCTACATGGAACTCTCATATGAGTTCCCCCAGTTTGGCTCGCATACTCTCACAGAATCCATACTGCTTCTAAGACAAGTCAAAAATGACAGTCTCAGAACAGACAGACAGACAGTTGGCTTGGGTACCAGAATCCTGAACAGTCTTTTTCTTTGATTACAATATAGCCTAAACAGTTGAATACCAACTATGCAAGCATGTTTCAGTGACATGCGGGACAAGAACGAGACATGAACCCCCTGTCTCCTGGGTGAAAGTCCTGTGTTGTTTGACCCATCCACCACCATAACCTGCCTCCTCATGTTCAAACAGATGAATATTTTCATTTTATTTTTTGCATCCAAGCTTGTCCAATTTCATAAAAAAGGTTTTCCTAAATTTCCGTTACATCCTATCAGTGTAATGTTTTCAGCTTTGCAGATATGGCTTGTACGATCAGAAATTGCTTTACAAGGCAATTTGGAGAGGAGAAGGTGAAACAGATAGATAGATAGATAGATAGGTAGGTAGGTAGGTAGGTATTGATAGATAGATAGATAGATAGATAGATAGATAGATAGATAGCTTTTTATTGTCATTCAACTGTACATACATATGAACGAAATGTCGTTCCACTGGCTCATAAATGCTGTATTTTCACTAAAAACAAAGTTTAAAAATAAAAATAAATAAATGCATAATAATAATACATCATCTGATTATTACAGGCAGTAATATATAATAACAGTAACATCTGCCTCATTTTGAGTCAGGAAGACCCTGGACATCCTTTGCAAGTTGTTCCACTCTGTGAAGAATGAATGTGTCCGAAAGAAGCACTTTCTTAATGGATGAAGGAGAAAGAACATTTTCATTAAAAACCACTTCATCAATGACAGCATGCATGCATCTTTAACGGTTTCTGCCTCAGTGAAAGGTCTCTTCTGTCTGAGCAGTGTCCAAACTACATGCAGGGATGTTATCATGTTGTTTAGTGCAAAAGCGACCACGTGCCACTTCACTCAGTTGGAAAGGTGCTAGCAGTCCCTTTATTCCTTCTCTGTTCCTCCGAGAACTCAGGAAAACTGGCAGGAAGTGAGCCACGATTTGACATGTAGTGCCTCTTCACATTGTCTTCTTTCATCACAGCGATGCATTTGTTGCACAATACACACATCGTGGAGGCTGGTAGTAAATAAATGTCAGTCCATCCGCTCTGGAACTGGCGATTTTCACACTCGATTACATGTCTTGTTGGCTTCAAGAGACATTTTGAAGCTTGTTGTTAGTTTAGCTAATGTGAGTTTCTTTGTGGCCCACCAGCCCAGAGTGCAACGTGAGGCTTGACTGAGTGAATGGCAGGTGTGGAGCGGGTTTAATCTTGTTGCAGCCAATCACAACATACCTGTGTAACCTAACCAAACCAAACCTAATCCAATGAGGTAGCTCAGAGACATGTGCCTTAGTTTTATTTATCATATCACACACATGCCAGCCTGATTTACAGGCAGCCTTTTGCGGGCCATAGAAAAATCCAAAAGGGCCGTATTCAGCCCAAGGGGGTGCTAGTGAATAGGCCTGCTTTAGGATATGCTTCTGCATATTTCAGCTGTCTCCAGTGACGCTGCATTGCTTACAGTAACTCAGCTTCACCTGCCATGGCTGTCACACTACAGACAGAGGCACATATGTCATGAAGAAACATTAAAAACTGGGAAAAAAATAGCCCCTGTACTTCTTATGATTCATGCACACGGGCCTCCGGGAGAGTAAATTACAAATTATTTGCTTGTATGCCAAAGAAATAGTATCCAGCTATCTATTCTAGCAATTCTTCCAGCAGCATTGTTAAAGAAAATTGTTACAATATTTCAGCATTCTGGTTACTGTGTGGAAATCCAGCTGGAGAGAGAGAGGGATTGGATGATTTTCAACAGACAAGTTTTGTTGTGAGCAGTGAGAAAGAGAGCACAAGATGAATATGCCAGCAGCTCCAACTCCAGGGACCTGGGGGAAGAGGATGGCATATTTAATGCCAGCATTTTCATGCATTTTTATTCACCACCAGCATCTCTTGTATTGCATACAAAGCGACCCCCCAGTCATATTAATCCACATGTAAATTTCAGTCAGTTTTCTTTCATAGGGACTGCACTGGGATTTGCAATGACTCCAAGAAGAGAATGGTCAATGTGAATGTAGGGAACTGTAAAAAAAAAAAAATGTGTGTGTGTGTGTGTGTGTGTGTGTGTGTGTGTGTGTGTGTGTGTGTGTGTGTGTGTGTGTGTTTTAAGGATTTAAAACATCCTACAACGCTGAGCTGGATAGCAATGTTTAAGTTGAACAGTTTAAGATGTAAGCTCTTACCAGTCAAAGACAAATAACCCTCCCCCCAATTAATGATAAACCGAATTCAAATAGATATTATGAGGGATGAGTGGGGGAAACCTGTCAGAAAAGCCGAAAATATCCAAAAACACACGAAAAGAAGCAGAGTTTCATGATGGAGGCAAGCGGTGAAGCAGGGGGGGGAATGGTGGCGGAGCATTAGCCAAAGACGATACGCCTGCACTGTACAAATATTTGACGGACATAACCAAAGAAATCCATGAACTCAAAGAAGAAATGAAAAATGACATAACGAGTTTGCCAATTTTAAAGAAGACGTCAACAACAAACTTAAGGCAAACAGTGACGAGCTACAGGACCAGAAGAAAAGTCTCAATGAGGCACAAACACGCATCGAGGAACTCGAGTCATTCAACATGGAAGCTAAAGACAACCCTTCGTGAGCAGAGAAAGTTGCAGGAAAAGCTAACTGACCTTGAGGGAAGGTCCAGGAGGAACAACGTGCGGATAGTTGGAGTCCCGGAGGGCTCGCAGGGAGACTTGGTCATCCGTTTTGTTGAGGAGCTGCTACAGAGAGAGCTAACTCTACCAGTGGGGACCAACCTGCTAATTCAACGGGCACACCGAGCGGCAGCGAGGAGACCCGGTCAGTGAGACTACACGGTCTATTATCATAAACTTTCTCCAATTTGACACCAAGGAGATGATATTAAGGAAAGCCTGGCAAAAACGGGTTAAGCTTGGCAACACACCCCTGTCCTTTGACAACGATTATGTGGCCAAGGTGGTACAGAAACGCAGAGCCTATATGGAGATCAAAAAGACCCTCAAGGCTAAAGGCATCAGGTTCCAAACGCCCCTGACCAGGATCAGAATCCACTGGTCCGATGGACCTCGGCTCTACAACAAGATGAGGAAAAGGGGAATGGATGTACAGATGAGGGAAGATGACGAGGGGTGCATGATGGAGGAGCAGATACAGGTGGCATCGCGGTGGCAACACGTCGGAGGACCATGGGCACATGGTGGAGTAACTCAACACGCGAGAGGGAGGCTGCAGGAGTTTCGAAGAGCCGAAGATGGAGATAACATCTGATTTAAATGGGAGAAGCAGACGTGAATAAGGGTTCATCTTAAAATAAGTATGAATCACGATCATATACTAACTGTATAGTACGACATGTTAATGTGCAGACAGAGACAGAAAAGGGTAGGGAAAATACATTATTTGTATTATTAGCTATTATATCTATTTATACATTTTTGTTCATAAATACAGAGAATCGCTTTGTGGTAAGATAGCCTTAAGATGATGTCAGGGTTGGGAGATAAAGGATGGGAAAAAGAGACTAAGTCCTTGCCAGGAGATAGTTGTTTAACCGTTTACTTGGTGTCAAATGTGGAGTTTGTATACTAGGCTACAGCTTAACCTCCCACTACTAGGCTTTTCATATGTTCTATTCAGACTGGTAGAGTGGGAATACAGAGAAATGTTGGACACTACTAGAAGGCAAGGGGGACTCTATGCAGGACCTCTGTTCACCTCTAGTGAGGGGCCCCACCATTATTGGGGGACCTTCCCCTCTCCTTCTAACAAGGGCACGGGCATGATTATAGAGACCAGTTGTTATCGGAAGCATTGTTTTGGAGTTCAAGTTCATATTGTTGTAGAATTGCAGGTGTCAGTGGGAGAGAAAGGGAAAACCTAAAAAAAGGAGAAGATGCAACATAGCCAACTTAAAGTGGTGTCTCTGAATGTGAACGGGTTAAATAACCCAATGAAAAGAGGGAAGGTCATAGCAAAGCTGAAAAAAGAGGGATCACAGGTTAGTTTTTTACAAGAAACACATTTAACGGATCAAGAGCGAAAAATATAAAAAAATTGAGATTTAAAAATACATCGAGAGGGATTTCACATTCTACTCAGCTCCTCACTCAGTCTATACAAGGATAGATTATTTTTTAATGAATATAGCGGATAGATTTAGAATAGAAGAGTGTAAGATTGGGGTAGCAGACATCTCAGATCATTGTATTCTCCATCTGACACTAAATATGAACAGCAGGAAAAGGAATACTGTATGGAGAATGAATGTTAGTGTACTAAATAACCCAGGATTTGTTGAGGAGATCAAAACAGAAATAAATACATACAGGAAAGAGAACGACAATGGGGAGGTGCTGAGCTGGATAGCAATGTTTAAGTTGAACAGTTTAAGATGTAAGCTCCTACCAGTCAAAGACAAATAACCCTCCCCCCAATTAATGATAAACCGAATTCAAATAGATATTATGAGGGATGAGTGGGGGAAACCTGTCAGAAAAGCCGAAAATATCCAAAAACACACGAAAAGAAGCAGAGTTTCATGATGGAGGCAAGCGGTGAAGCAGGGGGGGGAATGGTGGCGGAGCATTAGCCAAAGACGATACGCCTGCACTGTACAAATATTTGACGGACATAACCAAAGAAATCCATGAACTCAAAGAAGAAATGAAAAATGACATAACGAGTTTGCCAATTTTAAAGAAGACGTCAACAACAAACTTAAGGCAAACAGTGACGAGCTACAGGACCAGAAGAAAAGTCTCAATGAGGCACAAACACGCATCGAGGAACTCGAGTCATTCAACATGGAAGCTAAAGACAACCCTTCGTGAGCAGAGAAAGTTGCAGGAAAAGCTAACCGACCTTGAGGGAAGGTCCAGGAGGAACAACGTGCGGATAGTTGGAGTCCCGGAGGGCTCGCAGGGAGACTTGGTCATCCGTTTTGTTGAGGAGCTGCTACAGAGAGAGCTAACTCTACCAGTGGGGACCAACCTGCTAATTCAACGGGCACACCGAGCGGCAGCGAGGAGACCCGGTCCCGGTGAGACTACACGGTCTATTATCATAAACTTTCTCCAATTTGACACCAAGGAGATGATATTAAGGAAAGCCTGGCAAAAACGGGTTAAGCTTGGCAACACACCCCTGTCCTTTGACAACGATTACGTGGCCAAGGTGGTACAGAAACGCAGAGCCTATATGGAGATCAAAAAGACCCTCAAGGCTAAAGGCATCAGGTTCCAAACGCCCCTGACCAGGATCAGAATCCACTGGTCCGATGGACCTCGGCTCTACAACAAGATGAGGAAAAGGGGAATGGATGTACAGATGAGGGAAGATGACGAGGGGTGCATGATGGAGGAGCAGATACAGGTGGCATCGCGGTGGCAACACGTCGGAGGACCATGGGCACATGGTGGAGTAACTCAACACGCGAGAGGGAGGCTGCAGGAGTTTCGAAGAGCCGAAGATGGAGATAACATCTGATTTAAATGGGAGAAGCAGACGTGAATAAGGGTTCATCTTAAAATAAGTATGAATCACGATCATATACTAACTGTATAGTACGACATGTTAATGTGCAGACAGAGACAGAAAAGGGTAGGGAAAATACATTATTTGTATTATTAGCTATTATATCTATTTATACATTTTTGTTCATAAATACAGAGAATCGCTTTGTGGTAAGATAGCCTTAAGATAATGTCAGGGTTGGGAGATAAAGGATGGGAAAAAGAGACTAAGTCCTTGCCAGGAGATAGTTGTTTAACCATTTACTTGGTGTCAAATGTGGAGTTTGTATACTAGGCTACAGCTTGCCTCCCACTACTAGGCTTTTCATATGTTCTATTCAGACTGGTAGAGTGGGAATACAGAGAAATGTTGGACACTACTAGAAGGCAAGGGGGGACTCTATGCAGGACCTCTGTTCACCTCTAGTGAGGGGCCCCACCATTATTGGGGGGACCTTCCCCTCTCCTTCTAACAAGGGCACGGGCATGATTATAGAGACCAGTTGTTATCGGAAGCATTGTTTTGGAGTTCAAGTTCATATTGTTGTTAGAATTGCAGGTGTCAGTGGGAGAGAAAGGGAAAAACCTAAAAAAAGGAGAAGATGCAACATAGCCAACTTAAAGTGGTGTCTCTGAATGTGAACGGGTTAAATAACCCAATGAAAAGAGGGAAGGTCATAGCAAAGCTGAAAAAAGAGGGATCACAGGTTAGTTTTTTACAAGAAACACATTTAACGGATCAAGAGCGAAAAATATAAAAAAATTGAGATTTAAAAATACATCGAGAGGGATTTCACATTCTACTCAGCTCCTCACTCAGTCTATACAAGGATAGATTATTTTTTAATGAATATAGCGGATAGATTTAGAATAGAAGAGTGTAAGATTGGGGTAGCAGACATCTCAGATCATTGTATTCTCCATCTGACACTAAATATGAACAGCAGGAAAAGGAATACTGTATGGAGAATGAATGTTAGTGTACTAAATAACCCAGGATTTGTTGAGGAGATCAAAACAGAAATAAATACATACAGGAAAGAGAACGACAATGGGGAGGTAGATTTTACTACTCTTTGGGATGACTGAAATTATATCAGAAGAAGATTGAAGAGCTTAAAAAATTAGAGCAACAACATAAAGACTCAATAGATGCAGGTTTACTTCAACAAATCAAGGAAGTGAAGACAAAAGTCAATGAGATACTAGGAGACGAAGTGGAAAAGAAATCTAGACTTCTGAAGCAGACTTACTACGAATCAGGCTCCAAAGCTACAAAATCACTAGCTAGGTGAATAAAGAAACAGCAACTCATGAGTACAATCCATAGAATCAGAGATCCCACAACCAATTTACTAGAATTTGAACCAGGAAAAATAGAAAAATATTACAAGTAGTACAAAAAGCTGTATACACAACCGGACTCAGCAGATGAGGAATTAATAAGAAACTTTTTAGATCTACCAACAATAGGAGAGAAACAAAACGAATGTATAAATTCATGTATCACAGCAAAGGAATTGGAAGAAGCCATTAATAAGTTAAAATCAAATAAAACCCCGGGGGGGCAACGGCTTCCTTGGCTTGGTACAAAATGTTTAAAAAGGAATTGGGTCCAATGTTATTAGCAGCATTCAATGAAACCTTAAAAAAAAGGTAAGATTCCCCCCTCTTGGAAAGAAGCCATAATCACAGTGCTTCCCAAGGAGGGGAAAGATAAGGAATTCTGTGAAAACTATAGACCAATATCAATATTAAATTGTGACTATAAGATATATACAACCATCCTAGCTAAGAGACTCAAAACTTTTATGACAGAACTAATTCATGAAGATCAATGTGGCTTTATTAAGGGACGCCAAACACAGGACAATATAAGGAGGACTTTACATATAATTGAAGAAGTACAAAAAAATGGAGAAAGTGCACTGCTGCTCAGCTTGGACGCAGAAAAGGCTTTCGATAGCGTTAGTTAGAAATTTTTATACCTTACTTTAGAAAGATTTGGTTTGAATACAGACTCAGTAAACATTATTAAAACACTATATCAAGACCCGAAGGCTAGAATTAAAATAAATGGCAGTCTCACTAACTGGTTCAAACTGGAAAGCTCTACCAGACAGGGCTGTTGCTTATCACCAACTCTTTTTGCGATTTTCATCAAACCTTTGGCCCAAGCAATAAGAGAAGATGAAGGTATAGCGGGGATAGAGGTGAAAGGCACAGAACATAAAATCAGGCTTTTTGCAGATGATGTTATGATCAGTCTAAAACAACCGGATGTTCGGATGTCTTCCAAGACTTATGGAAAGACTGGATTCATTTTATTACTTGTCAGGTTATAAACTCAATGTGACAGAAACACAGGTACTACCCATAAACTATACACAACCCCAAGCCATTCAGCAAGCATATAAATTCAAATGGGAATCAACAAAAATAAAATACCTAGGTGTAAGTATTAGTAGAAACCTAACAAAACTGTACAAAATGAATTATGGGACTCTAAATCAAGACATTCAAAAAGATATGGAAAGATGGTCAGCGCTAACATTGGATTTCAGCTCTATAATAGAAATCATAAAGACGAATGTGTTACCGAGAATTTTATTACCAATAGAAATTCCCATATCACAATTCAAAGAATGGAACAAAAAAATCTCACGTTTCATTTGGGGGGGGGAAAAGGCCAAGGATAAAGTACGCAACTCTTCAGATTCCTAGGGACAGGGGCGGGTTAGCCTTACCAAACCTCTTAGAATATTACTATGCCGCACAGATTCGACCTTTGGTATATTGGTGTGATCCTGAGTATACTGCAGGGTGGAACGATATTGAATTAAAAAGAGAGGGTTACCATATCCAAAATATGATTGCAAACAGGGACATGTTTAAAAAATATAACAATATGCTTGATCCAGTTACTCGATTCACTCTGGAAATCTGGTTTACAGTGATTAGGAAATACAATTTAGAGAGGGAAATCAAAATTTTGAGCTGGCCGACTTGTGATTCTAAATTTAAACCAGGGGCAATGGATAGTATTTATGAACAATGGTTAAACAAGGGAATTACAGCAATATGCACAATAATTGATCGGGGCAAAATTAAAAGAGGGAATATGGACTGGAGGATTATGACCAGTTTAGGTATTACCAAATTAGAGACTTCTTTGAGAAAGAAATAAAACCAGATCTTCCGCAGGAGCTGAACAAAGTAACTATAACACTATGTAATGCATATAGAAACAATACTGGAAAGGTGGTTTCAGCACTGTATCAGGGTCTAGAGAACAGAGGAACTTCTACACTGTATATAAGAGACAGATGGGTAAAAGAAAGTAAAATACCATTAACTGTGGAGGACTGGTTTAACATATGTGATGTACAGTGAATCACCACCAGGAAAAACATGATCAGGTTCTTTATTACTCCCAAAACAAAGAGCAAATTTCAACTACACAACAAACATGCTGGAGACAGTGTGGGGAGCAGAACGTATGTCACACCCATGTTTTTTGGGAATGTACTAAAATCAGAAATTATTGGAATGATGTGTGGGTAGAATTGAAAACAATACTGGGATATGAACTACCAAAGACATGTGAGAGATTATATCTGTGTAACCTGACAGGGGAAAATGTACAACATGAAGACGGATTCCTGGTTAAAATTATGCTGGCTGCGGGCAAGAAGGCAATCACCAGAAATTGGTGTAGAGAGGACCCTCCCACTCTGAGGAACTGGCTGGACGTAGTCGAGGAGATACTCAACATGGAAAGACTCACGTATAGATTGAGACTCCAGCAAGCAAAATACGATAAGAAATGCAAAAAGTGGACAGAATACCAATCACAATGAAGAGTCACCACCGGAAACTTTGAGGTCAGGGACATTTGAGTATTATTACTAAGAACATGTACCCCACTGACGCTGTGCTGTGTTCTTTGTTCTTTATTGTTTATACCAAAAATCAAAAAAATCTGAGTGGAAAAAAAAGATGTACGATGCCCCTGAGATGGAAGTTGGGGATGGAGGGATGGGATGGCATTGGGAGTGTGGTGTTAGTGCTGCAGAGCAGAGGAAGGCTCGCTGCCTGCTAATGAAGCCCTGTATTGCCTTTGATGAGTTGACGGCTGCTGCGTCCTCATGCTGGAACCTTCTCCAGTCATAGTTTATCTGTTTTATGGTAAATGACGCTCCCACCCAAGAGATGGATGAATGGGCTGACTTTTTCTGACATTTAATTGTGTTGCTGCTTGGCATGATAATCACTACTGGCCATCTGATATCAAATCAGACCTCACTGACAGCAAGGTCAGATAAGGATTCATCTCATTGTACTCAATCGTGTTCTGCTCAAAGCTCCAGCTTAACGTCTAACTAGCTGTTTAATAATGGGATTGCAAATGCTGACTTTAAGTAGGCCTGCCTGTCCTCGACTAAAGAAATTCTAAGTGTACTAACGTTCATATGATTTTGTAACTAATCGATTAGTTGATTTAATCGACAGATCTGTGCGCTTTGAGTGGTCGTTAAGACTAGAAAAGCCGATATAATTGCAGTCCACTGACCATCTGTAAAACTGAGTTTCTCCACAAACAATAATTCAAAAGCGCCACTTTAAATTGTGTGTTTACCAGAGATGTGTGCATATGTTTCTTGGAAATAAGTCATTCAGCATGAATAAGCATAAAAAACGACGTCTAAGGCCGAAATGACAGATAAGTTGACTAATCAACTCAGAGGGGGCAGCCCTTACTTTAAGGCAACAATATTCAAGTTTTGGCAAGCATTAACAAGAGATCACAGGCGTTGGCTTTCTTCATATAAGCACAGCAGATCACAACCGGGACTAACAGCTGGAACACACCGGGCGCACAAGTGTTGCGTGTCTCGGCTCTCTCAGATAGAAAGAGACAGGATGAGTGGGGAAAACTGTGGTAATTGTAGCCTATATGTGGCTTTGTGTGTGTGTGTGTGTGTGTGTGTGTGTGTGTGTGTGTGTGTGTCTCTCCGTGTGCCTGATCACGTGTCTCACAGTAAGAAAGTCAAAACAGCCAAAATCACCGTGAACCTGGGTGTTTTATTTTGAAATGTGTTTTATTTTTGTAAAGTATCCGGCTTCACTGTGGTCTTCCTGTATGTGATTACTTGCCTGGCTTGACACATACGCTCCTGTCTCACGCAAGAAATAGAGGTGACGCCGAAACGATCGCTGCAGCACGCGGGCCGACGCGCCCAGTGTGGCCAGACAGATTGGATAACATCAATAAAAATAGCTGCGCTACGCTGCTATACGCAACGCTTACGTGTCCGGTGTGTTTTGGCTGTAAGGGACGGAGTTCAGAACTCATCCTATCCACTTACTGTAGGTGTAAGTCATTGTTGTAGTGAGGACAGCTTGAGCTTATAAATGAAAGGTAATAATAATGTGGTAAAAAAAAGTGTTGCTTTTGTTATGTCCTCAGGCATCAGGTTGCCTGAGAGGCCCAGCGCACACATGACTAATAGACACTCAAACGTGTCTTCAAACTAGAACTTTGCTCGTAGAGCCCAAGGCCAGAAACCTGCGCTTTTACTGTTTTCATGAGGAGAAAAAAAGAGAAGTAATATAGATTCAGGCCTATCCACAAACCACTTTAAAGTTTAAAAGTATTAATTGAAGATGATTTTTTCATTTGGATTCTTGTGAAGAGCCTCGCCCCTCTAAGGATGAAAACAAACAATTTGTTGTTTTAACATCTCATGTCTACCTCCAGAGTATTTGCAACGTTGTAACACAATCTAATTTAAGTGATTGCTTTTAAAGGATTCCCACTACTAGTGCAATGAAAAGGTTTACAACACCTTCACACTTCAGCCAGTAACTGCTGTCACTTTTGTTCCCTAAACTGAAGGCTATTAGTCAATTTTATTAATTTAGCCCAAAATCACAAATTTGTCTCAAAGAACTTTACAGTCGGGCGCCTGGGTAGCTCACCTGGTGGAGCGCGAGCCCATGTGGAGAGGCTTACTCCTCGGCGCAGCGGGGAGACGAGAGGGAGACGAGAATGTGCTGCCTGGATCATTAATTGGAACATTTACTTCTAAATCTTCTTCCTGCCAATCCTGGCTACCGAAATCTGGTGCCACTGATATGTCTGCTCTTCTCTCTGATGCTCTGAAACACAAACACTGCTGCACATGACGCTAGTTAACACTATACTCGACAGCAGCTAACGTTAGCCTACCGCTAGCTAGTAGCTGGATTAAACACGGTTACAATGCTGACAGCTAACGCTAAACGGTGTAAAGTTGAACGGTGCGTTCAATGAAACTGGTAAACTACATCCTCGTGGTGCATTTGAAGTTATTGTAAATGTCCTTTACCATCTGGTGGTTGTTTTTGTCATTCAACAGCAATTTACTAGTGAAATAAGTTATTGTTATACATTATTATTAAATCATTTCATTTTGACCATATGGCCTTAGCAATAAACAAGCCGTTCTTTAATGTCACCGACTGTTGTTTAGTACCCTTTTTTTTTCTTTTCTTTTTTAACTTTATTAAAAAGTATCGGTTCAGGCACCGTTAATTATGTATGCGATTAATTTCTATTAATTAATCACAGAGTATGTAATTAATTAGATTACATTTTTTAATCGACTGACAGCCCTACTATATATATATATATATATATGATGTGGTGGAAATAAAACAAGATTTAAATAGAACTTGAAGTTGTACTTCAACTTTTGTAGTTGAAACACAAATTAAAACACCAATTGTGTATTGGTTTGTGTTTTAGTCAAAACCTGATTTTTCACTATTTCTCTTGCCAAGCTAATTTAACCTCATAAATAACATTTTAAGCAACGTTTAGTTGAAATAGGCTGGTTATGCTTCACAGCACCACCATCAGGCCAGACTTACATTATATTAGTATTAGAAGTTTGCAGAGAAGAAGAATGCATAATTCAAAACCAGGGCATGAAGGGCTTAATAATGTGTCGTTGTCCCAAATTGGCCCTTTTTAAATGACTAAATGTCAGGACCTTTTCCATATTCTATATTTTCAAGCTTCAAGCTTTTCAAAAAGGATAAATAATGCAAACAGAATTCCCGGTAAGTAGCATACAGTACATGTTAAATGTTTTTCATACTTCCCTTTTTATGTACTCCTACCTACACAGTCTTGCACATTTAATGCAAGACATTACAGAAGTGTCAATGCCATTTTATTAGCTCAGATTTCCATGTAATATGTGTGTAGTATATGTGTAATCAGCTGATGAAATGAACATCGCTCAACAACAAACTCATGCTGAGGAAGATTAAAAATAGTGTGGGTACTGTCAGAGTACTGATGGTAGAGACGAAATGAGGAGAGTCAATGGGAAGTCAGAAAATTGGATGTAAATGAGAAGCATAAATATGATTCATTATAGAGCCTGAATAAGATAAAATGCTGGCTAAGGAAGTGTTTGGACTGAGAAGAATAAATGGTGGACAGTTGGGGGTCAAATGAAACTGATGGATCGGATGCATATGTGATGGCTGGGTGGACTCATTCCAGGACCATTTAACCAACCTTCACTAAGTTCACAGACACTTTGGAGCGTCAGTTCAAATCAAAGTTATCCACAAATTCCACATAGGTTTGGCCCTATTCATACGTTTTAAATTGTGCCCCTACTTATACTGTTCCTCTTTGTGATCAATAATTAAGTTGCCCCTGCAAGTAAAATACTGCACCACTCAATGGAGCCATTAACAAAGGCTTCTCTGTTCAGAGCAGAGTATTACCATGTGCATAATGGTGCTGCTGAATCCTAATGCAGGGACAACTCAGATCTATATGCATCAAATGGAAGATAAGCACAGTATTAAAAAAGTCTCCACCAACAGCGGGATAATAGAAAATGTTACAAGTTGACATTCAGCAGTGAACCACAAGCTAATAGTGCTGCTACAATTTTACCTTTGTCATAATTGTAAATTTGGCTGTAGCTAGTGATGACCCTCTTTATTTCCACTAAAGGTAAACCTGCAGTGGAGCCAAGCTGTGACTTCAACTGGGACAGACTTCAGAACCCAAACCAACGTTTCCTCACATCAACCACTGCAACAACACAAATATCCTGGCCTGAAACCTTGCTTGTGTTGGGAACAATTTTCTCTGCAGCAAATATCTTGGTTGTTACTTTTAAATTCACTGATTAACAGCTCAGAAGCCCTGCTCACACCTGGTATTAAAATCTGTCCTGAGTGACTGGATCACAAGTGGACAGTTCTGAATACAGGTGGGAATGCCCCCAAAGGTGTCACTCAGGCCACATTCAGAGGTCTGTACCACATGTGTCCACATTCCTATAGCAGTGTGTATGTGTCCTGGGCCACATTCAGGGCCGCCTACTCAACTGACGTCCCGTGCTAAGCAGAAGTACGTACTCATTCGCTGGCTTTGTCCGCGACGTCTGAGCTATAGCTAGCTGTGTGTTTCTCATGTCACAGATGTGTTGGTGTTTTTGTTCTGGTTCTCTTAATCTAAAAGTATGCCCATCGCCATTGACAGACAAAGACTGTAGTATGGTGGCCCTGAAGGTCAAAACACGAAAGCATTTCAGAAAACAAAACTACATTTCAGAAAACAAAACATTTCACAAAACACTTCAACATTTTCAGAAAAACACAACAGAAAAGCAAAAAACAAAACGACATTTGGTGAGACCCAAACCTAAAAAGGAAGGTACGTATTAGACAATGATTCCTCGTTGCTGATTGGATGCACTGGCTGTCAGTCTCTGTCAAACAGAAATTCTTCTTTTAGATTTCAGGCAGACTGGGTGCCTTGAAGGCTCAAGGATGGATGGATATCAGCATTATACACAGGCTCACTGCCCAGAGGCCATCAATCACTACCAGGGTCTCAGTCATGGTAACACGAATAAATGTAGATAAAATGAACACTAAATTAACCACACAAAAATAAAACCCAGATAACATAAATGGACACCCAAATCATTAACAAAAAAAAGTCAACTGGGACAGGAACAGTTCAGAACAGTCCCATGAGCCTTTGCACTGCTTAGTTTTTTCCAATTGCTAACACACTAAAATGCCATGCATAGCACAATTTTAACTGACACACAAGCTAAGTTTCCATCCAATTGTCAAATTATCTAAAGTTCGGTAAAAAAAAAACAACTCATGTGAATAAAGCTGGTGAAAGTGTTTCCATCCAACGGCTTTAAAGCGAATAAAAACCTGTGCGTAATGACGTCATGCTGTTTTGCGATCAAATTGGTATATCGAGTTGATTTGAGACATTAAGGTTTCCATTCATTTTTGCACTGAATCATTCAAGCAAACAAAGTTTTGCTAGACAAAATGGATCGCGCCATCTACCAGCAAATGATCAATATTGCACAAGTTGTAATAGTGCTTATGTGCCAGCTGATAGCCACATATCAAGCTAGAATAAGAAAACGACGCTATCAACACATTGCTATGATGATGCAGATGCACGTAAATGCCCAACGACAACGGACAACTGTTCTGGGAGATCGTGGTTCAGCGACTCTTCACGCAAACCCTTTTCGGATGACCAAGACATTTGACCCGTTTTGTAATTTTTTTGGCCCGTCCCTTTCCCCAGATGTCGCAAGCTATCACCCTCCGGTTCCAACCGAGAAGCGTATCGCCATTGTGCTCTACAAATTGGCTACATGCGCAGAGTACAGAGTGGTAGGCGAAACGTTTGGAGTCAGCAAAACCACCGTGCACCGGTGTGTTTACGCCGTGTGCAATGCCATACGAACGAGGATGATGCGAAGATATATATACCTACCTGGAGTGGAGGAGACGCATGATATCTCGCTGCATAACTCCAGAGCGCATCTTGTGCCACAGGTGTATGGCGCAATAGACGAGACTCACGTCCCGATTACACCCCCTTCTGAAGTCTACAGGGATGTTGTCAATAGAAAGGGCTGGCCATCAATCGTACTACAGGCTGTGGTAGACGGTTGTTGGATCATAAGGGAGATTTGTGTCGGCACTCCCGGTAGTGTGTCTCCTTGTTCATCCACTTACAACCGTCTTTGTTGACACCCGCCATGTGTGCAAACAGAGCGGAAATACTGGGCGGAAATGAAATAAAACTTCGTTTTGTGGGGGGTTGCAACCATAAAATGACCTAAAACTTAAACGCCATTCATTATTTATTCAGCAAATAACGTTTCATCAGCATTTATCGCATAAGCCGTATATCGATCTGTTAGGGGCTTGTTCTGACCCAGAACGCAGAGATTTCACACACAGACAATGAAAGCAGTTTGTGAAGGTTTTAATGAACAAAATGGTACTCCGAGATACAGTGTGGATTTTGTCTGAGCGGGGAATCTCCTGGCTGGTCCGAGTACCGAGGCAAGCCGAGGGGGAAGGCTCCAGGTCGTACGAGACTCGAGGCGGACAGGCAGGGTTTCAGAGAGTTCACAGTAGTTTCCACAGGTGGAGGATTAGGCTGGAAGCTTGTAGGCACAGCGGAGGAGGCAGCAGGTCTGAGCGGTCACTGGACAGAAACAGGGGAAGTATGAGCTCAGGAGTACAAAGAAAAAAAGCTAGGGTGCACAAGACAACATGGACAACTTGAATAAACAGAACTCCGAGCCAAGTTACCACATGGGTGTAGATAACGAACTGGCGCCGAAGAGGGGATCAGCCCGGGTTTAAGTATTGCTGGAATTAATCTTGGAGATGAGCTGCAGCTGTGAGGAACGGCTGTGCAGTGTTGATTCGGCCACGCCCCTTTCCTCGCCACCTACTTTCCTCTGAACACACCTCTAGCACTCCAGGTGGAAAAACAGATACAGACAAACAGAACAAAAACACCCAAAACAGGGCGGAGAGAGAGAGCTGCCCATAACACGATCAAGATAAAATCCGATGAGACTGAATATCGACTCAAAGGAAATGCGTTCAATCGAATTTTACTGTTTCCATAAGGCATTTTTCATTCAATATCACTTAATTTGGATAAAAACGTGTGGATGGAAACATAGCTACAGAGAGCAAAACATCTTCTCAGCTCTCCAAAAGTTGAAATACATTTCTGCTTTACACACATTTTGCAATTGAAAATGCCACTTTTTAAATGTACTGAACACGATTCTCTGCATAAGACAATCTGACATAAAGTCACACGTTTGCCATTTCAAAACACTGCCATTCAAAATGACACTACATGAGCTAATTGGCCAATATACTGTATGTGCCTCATGGCCAAACACCTCAATGGTTACTGTATGTTTTACCACTTCAATCAGGAAGTAAGCACTATGATGCCTCTTTTTTTCTATATATTTTTTCTGCAATTTTCTTTATCAGTTTAGTTTTTTGTGAGCACAACTTTGTGACATAAAAAGTTCAATCGCGATTAATCACCAAGTTTCTATAGTTAATCACGATTAAACGTTTTATCACATGAATAAAAGTCTATTTTGCATTTCAGAACTGTTTTTAAGTACATATTAACAATGGAAAGTCATTTTTACCAGTGGCTCTTAATTGACCCTTTGCTAAGCCACGCCCAAAAACCACCACAGGCCAATCGTGGCTTAGCAACCGTAACTAGGCGCGGGAGTTCTGTCAAGCTTTCGAGCGAGGGAAACACCGAAGCGTTGTGCAAATCTGATACCCGGTATCCTAAAAGTTTGGACGGGTTGGTGGAATTTGTTCCCTTCCCGAAACCTAAAACCCAAGGGGAGCAAGGCCGGACGTGGATCAAGCAGTGTGACATTCTTTCTACGTTAGCCTACTACTCTTTGGCCAGCTTGCAAGCCCAAACAAGTGTGTGCGCATGGTGTGCAGCGTGCCTGTTGGTTAGTTTCCGGTCTAGCTAGATCCGGTGTGGTGGTGTAGTTTTTCTAACGTTACTAGTTGTTGCAACAGCATGTGAAAACTACAAAGTTTGCTAGGCCAAAAAGAACATTAAGCTCGCAATAACCCGTTTAACTGACAGCACTAGAAAAGACACAAGTTACAATACAGTTAAACATAATCTCAACAAACTTAACGATTAGATACCTAAACAAACAATATGCATAAGTACTCTTACCCGAGGGGGTGAGGGGTAGGCCTACCACTGCTTAAATTATAGAGTACTATAACAGATAAACATTAATTTGACAATTACATAAGAAATTGGACTAAATCAGGTTATAAGGATACTGGCATTTCCTAAAGGCTACAATTAACAAATCATGTGCACTGCGCACTTACACACATTATTCCTGTAGTCTCAAGGCAAACAGGCAAGGTGACAACTCAGCCTTTACCAATATATAGACTGGTCGCACATTAAATCACATTCTCTTGCAAATAACCATTAGAGTAACATAGCAACATATACAGAAGGCAGTAAACTCACTTTTACACACAACCAGAGGCTTTGCATCTGAATCATGAGGACACAGGAAAATGGGTGGGACTTATAGAGTAGGCCATGATTAGTAGTGAGTGAAGTCAGGTGAGTTTGGACCGTGATTGGGAATGAATGAAGTCAGGTGAGAATGGTTGAGTCTATGCCATGAAAGTGGGCCACTGAATAGTATGGCTCTATTCTACAGCTATATGTAATTATGGTTGCAGTGCTTCATTTTGCAGGATATATGAGGTATTTTGCAATTTGGGTGTGTGGTTTTGTGAATTTTGTTAATTATTTTTGATAAAACCAGCCTAGTTTGCAAAATTGTGTTTTAGTAATTGGAAAAAACTGTAAGCGCAGAACAGTCAATTTAGGGCGCAAGGCGTCCTGCCGGCTGTTACTATAGCCTTCTATATTGCGGTTCGGAGTGTAGCCTACAACAACCCATAAATCCCTCTGTTTTGAAAGCGTCATAGGCTACTTTATCAGGCACCATTGCTGCAGACATACTGCAACAACAGATTAATGCTTAACATTTTAAAAGTTCAATTAACACTCTTCCAAAATCGGCCCAGAAAATAACATGACATAACGAAAGTTATTAAATCAGTCTAGTCAGAAGGTGATTCAGTATTGCTATCCACAGCTGCTTTGTATTGGATAAAAAGTTTCTGCTTCAGTTCATTAAATCCCGGCAGCACCTAAACCCAGCTGGACCAATATGGTGATAAATCCCAAGCCTCTGAAGTGCCGCGTCAGAGCGCAGTGCCGTTACACACATCAGACTGGTCGGTAATAACTCCATATTCTGCTTGTTTATGAAGGAGGTGTCCAGTTACCCCAGCTCATCATAGCCTCTTTTCCAACTTTCTCTTTAGCAAAAAGTCTCACGTTTTATCCTTGAAACACATTGTAGTGAAAACGCTGTTGTGTAACATTAATTACCGATACTATGTGACCATGTACATGTACAAGCTGAAATACATTATCATTAGTATTTACATAATAATCACCACACCAGCGGATCTACAGTATATTCACCTTCACCCAGCCCGTTTGTGTGTTACTATGTTGCACATAAACCAAACTAGAAGATGGGCATGGAGACTCGCTACAGTCCGCGGCCTAACCACCCTGTGCTGGGCATTTATTACTGTATTAAAACTAATACTAAGGGTGCAACATTTTCAAATGATGCATGCAATGCATGTCTTTTCAACCGAGCCAAATCTTGTTTTGTGTTTTGCTTTGCTGTTGTGTTTTCTGAAATGTTGAAGTGTTTTGTGAAATTTTGTTTTGTTTTTTTAAATGTTTTGTTTTGTGAAATGTTGTTTTGTTTTCTAAAATGTTGTTTTGTTTTGTGAAATCTTTTGTGTTTTGACCTTCAGGGCCACCGTATTGTAGGCAGCGCTTTTTCACGTTTCTGTAATAATGCATGATTTACATCAGAGTAACAACTGAAATGTACACACACACACACACACACACACACACACACACACACTCACACACACACACTAACAAAAACGATTTTTCGTTACAATATGCATTTTTCTATGTGCAAATACAATAGAGCGGGGAAGTGAGATCTGATCAAAAGTGGTCACTCAGGACGCTTTTGGAGACCAATTCTGCTGCCAGGTGGGAACACCTGTACTCAGAGCTGTCCACTGATCGGGTCAGCAAAGATGCATGTTAATGCCAGGTTAAACACAGCCAGAGTGCTCCATGTAAACGCCAACAAACCACTACCACAATATCTTAACACTTGAAAATTGTTCTAGCATTAAACTGGCTGCCTCAACCAACTGCTATACTATGAATAACTGGACCATTACAATGGGCTCTACTTGATTGCCATTTCTAATATCATGCTAGACATTTCACATGATAACTTGCTTTTGTTCCTTAACAAACACCGACTAAGCAGGTCTGTGTACTTTATCTGCTGTGCAAAAGCACTACAGAGCCACTTTTATTAAATTAGAGTATCAGAGTGTACTAGTTTTTCCACTATAACACTATAACAGGAGCACAGGAGCAGTCAGTGCAGTGATTAGAAAACTGTCTGATGAGGATGAAGGATGAGCCACTAGACCTCCATCAAGCGGATATGAATCCAGTGAACTTCATAAAACAATCAATATACTAATAATCAAATAAATAATCAAAATACCCTATTATACACCAAACACCTAAATATGCTGTAATAAAAATAATATTCCATATTAGACCCAAAATATACTATACTGTGCTTAGAGACTATTATGGCAAATTATGCATTAAAGAATTTACAACTTCATCTACAGAGACCTTTATTTTTAAATGTCATTTGATGTGTGTTTTGGGCTAATTGTTATCTATGTGATTGCATTTTACTTTACGGTACAGTTCTGTTGTAATGTGTTGCAAATAACCCAATAATAATCCAAAAAGCCTCCATAGCCTAATGTTACTGTGGTAACATTAGCCTTAGGCTCCTGGACTTATTACATGTGAAACTGACTGAACACTTGGCCTCTGCATTTATTTTTTTTAAGTATTTTTTCTTTTGATTTGGACAACTTGTTAGTTGTCATAGTATGACAAATGTTTGATTATCAATGTTATGGTCTTGATAAAAAGAAAAATGTCATTGTCATTATACTTGTCATCAGGAAACACTGTTCTTCAGCTTGATCATAACCAAACTATTGGTTACTACCCACCACAGCAGCTCTGCCTTCAAGAAATGTGTATAGTAGTTGTAGGCAGGCCACCGACACCGGGTCAGTTGTCCCAGGCCCCGGGGCATGGGAGGGCCCAACATGGCCCTTTAACCTTTAAGTAATCTGCTGGAATAATTTGTCAAAAATACATACAGTGGTGTGAAAAAAGTGTTTGCCCCCTTCCTCATTTCCTGTTCCTTTGCATGTTTGTCACACTTAAGTGTTTCGAACATCAAACCAATTTAAACAAAAGTCAAGGACAACACAAGTAAACACAAAATGCAATTTGTAAATGAAGGTGTTTATTATTAAAGGAGAAAAAAAATCCAAACCATCATGGCCCTGTGTGAAAAAAGTGATTGCCCCCCTTGTTAAAACATACTATAACTGTGGTTGTCCACACCTGAGTTCAATTTCTCTAGCCACACCCAGGCCTGATTATTGCCACACCTGTTCACAATCAAGGCATCACTTAAATAGGAGCTGCTTGACACAGTAAGGTCCACCAGAAGATCCTTAAAAGCTACACATCATGCCGAGACCCAAAGAAATTCAGGAACAATTGAGAAAGAAAGTAATTGAGATCTATCAGTCTGGAAAGGGTTATAAAGCCATTTCCAAAGCTTTGGGAATCCAGCGAACCACAGTGAGAGCCATTATCCACAAATGGCGAAGACATGGAACAGTGGTGAACCTTCCCAGGAGTGGCCGGCCGCCCAAAATTACCCCCAAGAGCGCAGCGACGACTCATCCAAGAGGTCACAAAAGACCCCACAACAACGTCCAAAGAACTGCAGGCCTCACTTGCCTCAGTTAAGGTCAGCGTTCATGCCTCCACCATCAGGAAAAGACTGGGCAAAAATGGCCTGCATGGCAGAGTTCCAAGGAGAAAACCACTGCTGAGCAAAAAGAACATCAAAGCTTGTCTCAATTTCTCCAGAACACATCTTGATGATCCCCAAGACTTTTGGGACAACATTCTGTGGACCGATGAGACAAAAGTGGAACTCTTTGGAAGGTGTGTGTCCAAGTATATCTGGCGTAGAAGGAACACTGCATTTCATAAAAAGAACATTATACCAACTGTAAAATATGGTGGTGGTAGTGTGATGGTCTGGGGCTGTTTTGCTGCTTCAGGACCTGGAAGACTTGCCGTGATAAAAGGAACTATGAATTCTGCTGTCTACCAAGAGATCCTGAAGGAGAATGTCCGACCATCTGTTCGTGTACTCAAGCTGAAACGAACTTGGGTTCTGCAGCAGGACAATGATCCTAAACACACCAGCAAGTCCACCACCGAATGGCTGAAGAAAAACTAAATGAAGACTTTGGAGTGGCCTAGCCAAAGTCCTGACCTGAATCCTATTGAGATGTTGTGGTATGACCTTAAAAAGGCCGTTCATGCTCGAAAACCCTCTAATGTAACTGAATTAGGACAATTCTGCAAAGATGAGTGGGCCAAAATTCCTCCAGGACGCTGTAAAAGCCTCATTGCACGTTATCGCAAACGCTTGGTTGCAGTTGTTGCTGCTAAGGGTGGCCCAACCAGTTATTAGGTTTAGGGGGCAATCACTTTTTTCACACAGGGCCATGATGGTTTGGATTTTTTTTCACCTTTTAATAATTAACACCTTCATTTACAAATTGCATTTTGTGTTTACTTGTGTTGTCCTTGACTATTGTTTAAATTGGTTTGATGTTCGAAACACTTAAGTGTGACAAACATGCAAAGGAACAGGAAATGAGGAAGGGGGCAAACACTTTTTCACACCACTGTATTTGTATAAGACTTTATATAGCATTGTGTGTCACATAAAAGCTGACGTAGTGGTAGTAAACAACTTTACTTTCGCTGCACATAATACAAAAAATTGTTTAGTCTGGGCCTATTTAATTGGCAGCTGCAGGCCACATCTGGCCCAGAAGAAACCTGTGAGTGGCCCAGCAGAATCAGATATGTTATATTAATATAGCTTTAAAAAAGACTTAACATGCTCAACTCACATTGAAACTTAGAAGACTTTGAGGACTGGGTGCTTCATCCTTAATTTGGATAATAACATATAAAGGTACTTTGGACAGCACTCCAATTAATTCTTTTTTATTGCCACACGGATGCCCCACATGCGCACACACACACACACACACAAGCAGACAGACAGGGTTTAAATAGGCTGCTGAAAATGTCTGTCTAACAATCTGGCTGAAAACTGAATTAAGAATCGAATAGCCCTGGTTTAGTCTAACAGTCATCTAACGTCATCTTGTCCTGGGCATGAGCAAAAAAACACAGTGGGCCTGGCTGTAGGTGTGTGAAGTTATATGTGTGTGTGGGATAATGAGGCAGAGTAATGTAAATGGCAGGCCCCGTTGGCTCAAAGAGACAGGCTGGGAGAATGTTAGTGAGGGAAGTGGGTGAATAGCGTTCTCTTTTCCCACTTGAGCTGGTTTCCAATTCCCCCACTGTTGAGGAAACAGTAAGCAGTGCCTTTACGCTGACAGGAGCCACAGAAGTCATCCTGACTCACTCCTCAATGTTTGGTTTTCATGCTGAATACATCAACTGATTGTTTCCTCGTCCTACTAACAATCCTACAAATTATGAAAAATGGATATGAAAAATATTCTTTGTTAAAGTCTCCTGAAATTTGTAATGCCTTAAACCAGCACTCAGAGTTCTACAATTATGGAAAGTCATCCTTATTGAATCCTGTTCTCATTACACTAAAATGGCTGCCATTTTAATTATCTTTAACACAACTGCCATATATATATATATATATATATATATATATAATTAAGCAGTGTTTCATGTCTGCATGCTGCATGCCACAGAATGAGAATAGACTATACAACAGCCAACAGAGTATTTAGTATAACAGTGGGGACTTGGCCATCGGGAGGACTGAGATTATCTCCAGTTCAGCCTGCTGAATGAGATGATGCAGAGAGAGCATTGTGGTAATCTGTCCTTTCTCTGCCAAGTCATTTGTGAAAATAATTTAAGAGAAGGACCTGCGGTGATAATCTTTCCTCATTTGACTACTGATGAGCCACACCACATTTGGGAGGGGGCTGTTTATTTATCTCTATAAACCAAGGTGTCAAGTAGGATTTACCAAAGGAAACTGCCCCACATGAGCAGCATAATGTACAATAAAACTGGACAGAAACAGAAGAGGTATGATGGTTTTCAGTTCCTTCAGCAGACAGTGACGAAGAAGTGAAATCATGAGTTGAGATTGGTTTGGGAAGAATAGTGTACTCAAGTAAAAGTACTTGTGTAAAATAAAGACTGTCCAAATCCCAAAATTCTAAACCAAATACTGATACAATGAACTAATATCTGAATAGTCCAGCCCTACTGATGCAAAGATTTGTACATTAGCAGGAATGTAGCACAACATGAAGCTGAAAGCAGTGCTCTGTTTGTTTGCATGTCCCTAGATTTCTTGTTATTTTTTCTCATTTTAATGCTCTTGACAACATGGAAAAGTGGATCGGCTTGCTTTGTGCTTTTGTCGTAAATTATCGTGATCTCAATATTGATCAAAATAATCATGATTATTATTTTGGCCATAATCCTGCAGCCGTACCTCTCGCATAGGTGTCATTTACAAAGGGGACGCTGGGGACATGTACCCACCATATCCATATTTTGAACTGGTCGCTTTTGTCCCCATCACTTTTTAAAAGCAAAATTGCTTAAAGCTATGGTGCATAGTTTCTGTCTCCCCCAAGAGGAGTTCTAAGTAATGACAACAAAACTGTTGTGGCGTCCACATGATACAAGCCTTCTGTGATTGCGCACCACCCCCTCCTCCACGCAGTTGCTAGTAGCCAAGGAGGACACGGAGGATTAAAAAAACATGATGGACTCTTCAGAAGAAGACATTATCTTCTCTCGAGTTTCTGCGCGGGAAAGTCACCAGACGCCACAATCTTCTGAACATAGTCATACTGAGAAATCCAGAGAGAGTTGTGTGGAGCTGATAGTCTTAATTAGCTTTGTAGCAACTCATTTGGCAATGGCTTAAATGTAACGGACGTTCATTAATATCAAAAAGTTATTCACACTTGTGTGATGACTGGTACCTGGGCAGTCGTCGTTGTTGTGTTTTTGCATTTTGTATTGCCCTGCGCTGTTATGCAATTATTTTCACTACCCGACGTAATTCATTCTGAGCCCTTATATCTCCCCACCACTTTTTAACATTGTTCTTACCCTCATGCACAGGTATAGACAGGGCTTTAAATTCACTTTTGTGATCACCAGCCAACATAGCTAGCAGATTTTAAAAGTTACCAGCCAATTAGATTTTCCACTAGCCATTTTTGTTTTTTCCTAACTAACTTTATCATTTAATTTCAGCTCCTCTGGTTTGTTTGGCTCCGTTCCGTTCGTCTTCTCAGTTTCAGCGTAGCAAAGATTACGTTTCCAAGCCAAAGACCAATTTGGAAACACTGACTTGTCGCATCATTTCTGCAGCCTGCCTATTCAAACAGACGCTTCGCTTTATTCATCAGCGGCCAAATTGGTTAGTAACTTTAAAATATCACTCGCCAAAGTAAATTTTTACCCGTATTTGGTGGGTTGGCGGGTGTCAATGTAAAGCCCTGGGTATAGAGGTAGGCAGTGTGTCCGGGCGTAGGGGCGTCGGAAGTAGCAGGTTCAATTGGTGAAATGTGGGTAAAGGGTGCCAAAGTGTTATGGTTTCATGCAAACAACGGAAATAAACACAGCTAGTTATGTTTGCTTGTTTTTTCCAAAATAAAATTTGTTGTTAAATACCTGAATATTTTTCTTTCTTCACCATCTTCTTTATAAGAAAGGTGCAGGTGACATGCTGTCCTTGGGATGGGAAGAGAGTGGACCTAGACTTGATAGAAAGATGGATGATGCAGAGAAGTTTTGGAGTGCTGAGCAGTAAAACTGGACCTGGATCAGTCATGGGTCATTGAGTTTGCTCAGCTGCCGTGGGAAGAAATCTTTTATTGGGTTTTCTTGATTAAACAAATGAAGTTCTCATTTGAGAGTGCTGGTGATGTTGGAGACTTAAAAACTGCATGAATCTGCTGAAAACACAAATGAGCAAGTTCTGCTGTACTCAGCACCTTTCCACTTCAGAGTCCAAAACTCAAAAAATCACAAGTTCTTCTAACCTAACCTTGTCTTCTCAGTGGCTTCTGGGGGTAGTTCTAGTCCAGCGTTCTCACTGCTGTTAAAGAGAAAGTTAATATTTAGCTCTTACGCTGTCCTTCTTTGTCTCCTGTGGCTGGAGAACATCAATCAACTCCAAAATGTAATTTGGTGAAAGAGGGAAAATCTGGCATCTCATTCAGCAGACTTGAAACTTGGAACCGTAGCTTGTTATTTGACAAGACAAGTGTATTCAACTTTTTAAAAGAAAAATCTAACCTCTATGGGTGGATGAGCAAATTAATTTGTGCAGAAGTCTGCCTCGCACGCCACAGTTTGGATATATATTGATCTGCAGCTTCAGTCTGTCTTCTACATGAGTTTTTCATTATTGGCGATGAGACCTCCAGGGTGCTAATATTCACAAAGCTGTAGTTTGACAGACAGCTGGCATTATGTACAGTCACTGAAGTCATTGAAGTAAAAGGCAGCATGTGTGTGAGGTCACAGTTATGTAAAACTGCTTCATCTGTGACTGAATCCCCTGATCCCCAGCTTCACTTCGCTGCTCGATGGTGTTTTTTGCCTCCAAAGGCGCCTTCCAGGCAGCTAACCCTAACCTTAACCCTAAACATAACCATTGCCGCGCTGCCTGGGAGGAGACGTTGGGGGCAAAAAACACCAAAGACCCACTTTGCTTCTCTTTACTGGCCTCCAAGTTACATTTATTTTTTATTCTTTATTTCATAAAGCAAAGCAAAGCAAAAGCAAAGCAGCTCTTTTTGTATAGCACATTTCAGCAACAGGGCAATTCAAAGTGCTTTACATAAAAACAATTAAAAAATTTAAAACGAGAAAAAAATGAGATTTTAGGCTGCTAGTATGGAACAATGTATAAGCCGTTGCTCTATACATGTAATCCACCCGCAATCTTTGCCGTTCCCAGAACGGGCTGGTCCCACCAGTCTTACTTTTGAATTCTCTTTATATGCTTATATAGATTGTCATACAGTTTCAACAATGCAACTTCAGTATAAGAAATGAACAATTATTTAAAGAAATGCAACATGAAAAAGAAAGGTCTTTAGCCTTGATTTAAAAGAACTGAGAGTTGTGGCGGACCTGCAGTTGATCTTAACTGTAGCACTTTGAGATCTGCTCCAAATGTAAAGTGCATTACAAATATATATATATAATTATTATTATTATTATTAACGATGTGATTGGCCTGACTAGAGTTTGGTTTTTCCAGCTCGCAAGCCAACGGAGAGTTGCTAGACTGACCCTGGCTGCAAATTACATTTGCTACCGCTAGGGTGCGTCTAGATTTCTAGGCTAACAGGAAGCAGCAAGACATTAGCAAAGTTACACATCAACAGTATCCCCATTCAGTATAGGAAGCCATGCAAGGAATAAATAGAAGATCATCCTACTCATTTATACGGCTTTGAGTGGTCTTGCTCCAGAGTATATTAGTGAACTAATGCCGTAAACCTCTGCTAGGCCCTGCAGGTCTCCTGAACAAAGCCTGTTGTTGTACCTCTTACAAGACTGAAAACACAAGGGGATTGTGCGTTTGCTGTCCTGGGTCCCAGGCTGTGGAACAGTCTGCCCCCTGGGACTCAGGTCAGCAAACTCCCTTATGTGTTTTAGGTCTCAGCTGAAGACCTATCTCTTTCCTAGTCTCGCCAGACCGGGTCTGGCTAGTCCACACAGCATTCCGGGATGTGAGAAAAACGTGCTCTGGTTTATTGTCATTTCTTTAAACCAATCACAATCGTCTTGGGTGGTGCTAAGCACCAGACGGAGCCACGGTGCCTCTGCAAAATAGCCTCAGGAAGGAACTAGTTTTGGTGGAACATGTGGACGTTCAAAAGTAGTTTTAGTCGTGCAACAGAAAACTCCGATTGGACAGATAGTCTAGCTAGCTGTCTGGATTTACCCTGCAGAGATCTGAGGAGCAGTTAACCATAATCCTCACAAATCCACCGGAGTTTAGAATTACAACACAAAGAAAGAGGAAGGTGACGGACATCCGGCCGAAATGAGGGACATATGGCGGAATTTCCGGCGGCACCTGAACAATCCCGAAAAAATCCAAACCGTAAGTTTTTGTGCTTGAGCCATGTGCTCTATTTTAAGTAGTGACGCCTCATTGTTCTGATGTAATGATTGTGGGGTTGTAATTTTTGTGTTGTGCTCGTCTTTTGTTCTTTTCACCTTTTTCATTTTTGTAAAGCACTTTTTAAGCTAGGTTTTGAAAGGTGCTATAGAAATAAAAACTTAATTTGACTTCAGTTGTTCTTACAGTGGCGACTGAATGTGCTCATACATGAGGTTCCCATGCAGTCTGTTCCAGAGTCCTGAGACCTGCAAATACAGATGAGTGTATGTTCACTTGCAGTGGACATTCCAAAGTGTTCTCTATATGAAAGAATCATGGAGCAGGAAAATCAATATATAAACGTTTTAGCCTTCAAGAGCAATAAAAACAACCCTAAGGTAGAGAAGGTCTTTCATATTAGACAACACACACTGTAATGTGATGCTGTTGACTGCCCGGACTTGCTTCACTGGAGATAATCTTTCTCTACTATAGAAGTCTGCCTTCATTTGTGCTGGTGTATTATTAATAATTCCAGTTTCATGTAAAAAGGTATGCATTGTAGGGAAAAAGCTCTTTCCTCTTTGTTAACAAGAGGAACATTTCTCTCTACTAATTTTTCTCACTCGGGGTTTCCGTTGTGTTCTGCTGAAGCGCTGCCAGGGTTGTTGTCTTGTTATGTTTGAAACACATTTAAAAAGCCTAATGAGATGCCTCATTTGACTGTCTGTCTGGAAGGAGTGGAATATGATCTTTCTGACTGCAATAACAAATGCTAGCCGTTTCTATTCTTGCATAATGAGGCAAAAGTCTGTTTATGTATGTATGTATGTAGTATTTATTTATTTATCGTATATATCTTGCTGGTCTGAGTATGTGAGGCTCTGTGTAGGAATCTTTCTGTTGTCATGGATGCATCAAGTCTGATCATTAATGTTCAGTTCATTCTGTCTTAACTATTGTGGGTTTTACACCATTGTTTTTGACTTTATCTTCATTAATCAATGTCAATGTCAAATGTATTTATATAGCACATTTAAACAACTGTGGTTGACCAAAGTGCGGATCAAGACAGAATATCAAATACAAAAATGATTATGTGAAAATGCATAGTTACAAATAACATAAAACAACAAAAGCACAGTTAAAGACATTTGACCAAAGGCCAGAGTAAAAAAGGTGTGTTTTTAGCAGGGATTATATTAATATGGATATTAGCATTAGTCTGCGCCTCTCGAATATACTGTACAATGGAAGGCTCTTCCAGAGGATGAGAGCATCCATCACAGAAGCTCGATCCCCTCCACTTTTCACACCCATGCCTCATTTCACAACACATGGGAAGAAAGACTTTCCATATAATCTTACTTATTCTTTCACTAAAGCTGTTGTCTCCCATTTTCTTCCCAGGAAGGAGTCAACAGACGCTGTCATTTTCAAAGATTTGAGCTGTGTGCCCTCTGCTGCCCTCTTCCTGAAATAGCACCTCTGATGAGGCTTAGTCTCAGTGAATGTGCTCACACCAATTGTGTAGCTCTGGGATTAGGAGAGAGGAAACACACCTGTGCCTGTTTCGACTGGCCGTAAGCAATTGATTTATTTTTATATTTTTGCATAATGTGCCACGATTTGATTGCAATGTGCATGTTGGTAAATTGTCAAAAGTGCTGTTGAGATCACAGAAGGCTTGGTTTACTGTGGCTCCTGTGTCAATATTTGCTCTTTAAATTAAGTTTTGACATTTCTGCGCAGGATGATCTTCACTGCTGCTAACCTTTTCTCTGCCCCTTCCTACGCCACCACCTTTCCTTTTCAAATTTGATGTAAAAGTTATTTAACAGCAGCAGCAAGAGATTGTGAAGGTGGAATAAAGCCGTGCATATTTAGCCCAAGCATCTCAAGGGTATTTTTCATGCACTTTGAGGCAGGCATAACTTAGAAAAATGACTCGCAAATGGGTTGAAATAGTAAACAATATTTCAAATAAAAGTAGACAGAGAGACATGATGAGATGAGGTAAAAGATTTGTAACAACAGGATGATGCTCTTTGAGAAGTTTATTTATTATATTTCCCAGGAGAAATAACAGGTGAAATGCTCTCTAAACTCAGGCTGAAGTGATATGTGTTTGTTTTGTTCTGTGGCCTAACAGTAGTTTAGGGAAAAAAGAAATATGAAATGAAAAAAATCTATGAAGAATACTCTCTCTCTCTCTCTCTCTCTCTCTCTCTCTCTCCCTCTCTCTCTCTCCCTCTCTCTCTCTCCCTCTCTCTCTCTCTCTCTCTCTCTCTCTCTCTCTCTCTCTCTCTCTCTCTCTCTCTCCCTCTCTCTCTCTCTCTCTCTCTCTCCCTCTCTCTCTCTCTCTCTTCTGTGAGCATTAGGTTGTACATTTGCAATCCTGTTCTTCGATCAACGCTCTTCACTCACAAGTTATTCAGAGATTTCTCTAAGCTTCCCATTACTCCAAAGAAATCCACAGCTTCCAGTTTTAAGCAGATTTTAAAATATTATTTGTTCACCGTCTCAAAGTTGTCTTCTTTTCCAAACTTCCAGCCAATATCAAGATAAACTATAGGAAAGAGAGGGATTACATGAAATGAGTAGATTTAAATTTAATTTAATAAGCACCTGCAGGAAACTGACTTGCTAAAGCAGCAGAGAAAAGAAGAGCATAACAGAACTGAGGAAGACTAAAACAAGCATTTAATGAACTCTCGTGTTATCTTCCTGTTGACCATGAACTTGTCCTTCTGGGTAAAAATTGAACTTTTGGCCGGAGCAGATAGTATTAAAGGGTGAAGTGAAGTGATAGGTGGCTGAAGCTGAGGTTAACAGCATCATCTACAGAGTAATAAAGGGTCCAGAAGGGTCTGTGATTGCTTTGAAAAAGGATGAGTCTTTAGAAGCACTTCGGGACTACAGATGTCAAAGCAATGGTCTATAGTCATTCAGGCACGTAATTCTGACCTTCTTTGGAACTGGGACAATGGTGGATGTTTTAAAACAAGGTGGCACATGACACTCAGAGATGGACTGATAGCAGTCCATCACTGGTGAGAGCTGGGTGGCGCAGTGCCTCAGTGTGGCTGGGGAGACACCGTCAGGTCCTGGGGCTTTCTTTGAATTCAGCTGTGTGAAGAGCTTGTGGACATCCTTCTCTGTGAAGGTGAGAGACAAAGGCAGGAGCAGGGGTGGGTTGGTGGGCTATCATTGTGTGTGATGGGGACCTCGCAGTCTAGTCAAAAAGATATTGAGTTCATCAGCCAGCCCGGGACAGGGTGATTGCAGGGCTTATCTTATTTTAGTTTGTGATAGTTCTAAATCCATCTCAGATATCCATCTCATTACTGTAGTCCTGGAGGGTTTAGCAACAAAAACACTGGTGAATTCTCTGGGCAGATAAGATGGCTGGCATCTTACATTAAAAATTCAACATCAGGGGAACATTGTGCTAATCAACTTTGACTATGTTTCAGCACCCAGCATCCACGATGCAAATACAGAGTCTGCCTCCCCTCGACCCACTTGAGTCCTGCGTTCTGTCGGTGTGGAACACATCAATCCGGGACGCCACCATGGAGCCAGGTTTCTGCATGACGTGGGCACAACAGTCTCAGATCTCCTGTTGCTGGGCCAGCCCAATTCCTATTTCATCCATTCCCCTTTCCTGCTCCTTCTCTGATGTTGATGAGTGCATCTCTTTCATTGGCCTTACGTACTCCAGTAACAAATGCAAAAAGACAACAAATTAAAACAAAAATGTAGCAAGTTCATGGGAGCCGCTGGCCATTAGTGATGGTGTTGTACTGGACTACATTAAACCTATATTGAGAGGTGTTTCTAATATTTTGACCCATTGATATGTAAATAAAAAGGACAAAATATTAGAAACATCTCTCAATATCATGTAGTCCAGTAAAACACCACTTATTACTATGACCTTAGTAATTAACATATATTTGAATTTCCATATTTCTGACAATGTCAGCCTCCTCAAAGTAGAATTGATGACATTCGGATAGCCTGGTCGGACCCAGACCCTTCTCAGCTGTAACTGAGAGTGGGTCTGGGCAAGGTTCATTCACAGCCCATTTCCAAAGGGACGGCGCTCAAATGCCTCTGGGTGCAATTGGATAGTCCTTTAACCAATCAGACCAACGATCCGGGTGACGTAGCAGCGACAGCGGCATCAACGGGTTACTGCGCTTCGGTGGCCGTCATCACAAAAAGCTGCTCGCCGTCGCTGCGCTATCATCATCGTGTAAAGCCCACCTCAACGGTTGTGATTGGTGCCTCGATTTGGAAAAATTGGAAATGGGCTTGAATGGGCTCTTGGCCAGACGGACTTGCAGAGCAAATCTCTAATTGAAGTTCGTCAGGGTTTTCTCAGGCTAGAATGCAGGGGGAAGTCAAACTGACAAAAGAAGGCAACACAACACCACTAGGTTATCTGACCAGGGTCTAGCACTGATTACATGTCTCAGTTGATGAGCAGTTGGTCATTCCTGCAGTCATTTCCCTGTAAGCTGCGCAAACAATTCACACTGATCTGCAGTCAGCTTTTAAAGCTGTTTAATGTTTTCATCTGCATCTAAACTCACATTGTCACAAAACGTTCTATATGTGCAGGAGGGACATTGACAGCTTTTGTAGATGAAAAAATAAATAAATGAAGAGAGATGCAAAGCTATTTCCACCAACCTGTAAACACAATTTTAAGCCTTGGCCTACTTCTACTTTAGGCCTACTTTATTTACGTACAATAAATGTTGGAACTGTATGAATGTGGGACACATTGTTAAATTTGAACACAGGCTGTTATTTTGACACACCAAGTAATTTAATCTCAAGATACTGGTTGGCCATGCTAAACAACAAAACTAAACGTTTTGTGTTGTCTGATTTTATTTGCTCTTGGGTTGGAGTCAGCGATTGCAAGGATACTGCATTCTTTTATCCCAAAAAGATGTAATCTATGCTGTATAGAACAGGGAAAACCTCACAGCAATTTCAAAACTCCTCCCCAATGATGTATGCTTCTGACCCCACTTGCATTTCTGGGGAAGTGCCCTTTCAAAGATCATGGCCTCTCTCTTTTATTAACGCTACAGACAAGAGGAAAGAAATTCAGAGCAGACGAGGGACAGAGGGATGTCACAACCCACAAAGGTTTCAGGCCAGTTTTGAAACATTTAGAACAATGTGCCCATGCCCTTTACAGACAAAATGTGTTACATGCAGACCCACTGTACTGTATTTTGTACTGAATAGGAACTGTACAGAGAATGCTGTCCCAGTGTTCACAGACATTTTTTACACCTCACTGGAGACATGTCACGTGCCAGCCTGCTTCAAGACCTCAACCATTATCCCTGTCCCCTAGAAGCCAAGGACCACAGGACTTAATGACTTCAGACCCGTCGCCCTGACCTCTGTGGTTATGAAGTCCTTTGAGCGCCTTGTGCTTTCTCACCTCAAAGCCATCACTGACCCCCTCCTGGACCCCCTGCAGTTTGCCTACAGAGCCAATAGGTCTGTAGACGATGCAGTCAACCTGGCCCTCCACTACATCCTCCGGCACCTGGACTCCACAGGAACCTACGCCAGGATCCTGTTTGTGGACTTCAGCTCTGCCTTTAACACCATCATCCAGGCTCTGCTCCAGGAGAAACTCTCCCAGCTAGGCGTGCCTGACTCCACCTGCAGGTGGATCACTGACTTCCTGTCTGACAGGAAGCAGCATGTGAAGCTGGGGAAACATGTCTCCGACTCACAGACCATCAGCACCGGATCCCCTCAGGGCTGCGTTCTTTCTCCTCTGCTCTTCTCCCTGTACACCAACAGCTGCACCTCCAGTCACCAGTCTGTCAAGCTTCTGAAGTTTGCGGACGACACCTCCCTCATCGGACTCATCTCTGATGGAGACGAGTCCGCCTACAGGTGGGAGGCTGACCACCTGGTGAAGTGGTGCAAGCAAAACAATCTAGAGCTCAACGCTCTAAAGACAGTGGAGATGGTTGTGTACTTCAGGAAGAATTCAGCCCCACCTGCCCCCATCACCCTCTGTCACTCCACAATTGACACTGTGGAGTCTTTCCACTTCCTGGGAACTATCATCTCCCAAGATCTCAAGTGGGAGCTGAACATCAGCTCCCTCGTGAAGAAAGCACAACAGAGGATGTACTTCCTGCGGCAGCTAAAGAAAGTCAACCTGCCAAAGACAATGATGGTGCACTTCTACACAGCCATCATTGAGTCCATCCTCACATCCTCCATCACCATCTGGTACGCTGCTAGCACAGCCAAGGACAAGGGCAGACTGCAGCGTGTCATTCAGTCAGCAGAGAAGGTGATTGGCTACAATCTGCCACCGCTCCAGGACCTATACGCCACCAGGACTCTGAAGCGTGCTGGAAAGATTGTGGCTGACCCCTCCCACCCCGGACACAAACTCTTTGAGACACTCCCCTCTGGCAGGAGGCTGAGGTCCATCAGGACCAAAACCTCACGTCACATGAACAGCTTTTTCCCCTCCGCCACTAGCCTTATTAACAAGGCCCCGAAACCACCCTGACTCTCCACCTTCATGCCACTGTTCTCTCTCTGCTGTAATGCTCTTTGCTCTTTATTTTTAATTTATATCTTTATTTTTAATTTATATCTTTATTTTTAATTGAATACATACTGTGTATATATACTTATACTTATATTGTTTATACTTATACTTATATTGTTTAATATTCCATTTAGAGAATGTGTGACGTGCACCAACAACACCAAAACAAATTCCTTGTATGTGTTAAAAAACGTACTTGGCAATAAAACCCTTTCTGATTCTGATTCTGATTCTGATTCTGAATCTGATGCCCAACCAAAGGCATAGTTAGGCAATATAGAAAAAATAAATATTGAATTTAATGCATAGGATCACAGAAAACACATCGTGTGCACTTTACGTGTTTACTGTAGTTTGCAGTAGTGATTATTTGAAACTCTAAGCTGTTTGATAAGCAGTTAAGCAGCTTTGGTGAAAAAGACTTTTAGTGCAAAATGAAGACAAGGAAAGTGCACCCTCTCAGAGAGAAACGTTTGAAGGATGCCGACATGTAAACTCCGTGCAAGGAGTGGGCCTTTATCCTGGCAGGGCAACCGCGTTGAATCAGCTGATTCAATAGGCAGCGATTTTTACGGTGCTTAAAGGCTTTTCTAATGATGCCCTTCTGTGTCCATCTATTTAGACAGTCAACCAGGGCTTCATTGCATGAATGAAATTGCCGAAAGGCTTCAGGAAAGGTAACCAAAATATTTTGTTAGAGAATTGAGCTTTTTGCTGCTCATTGTATTGAAGAGGCTCACACACAGAGTACAGTAATGAGGATGCTTTACCTTCCCAATTGCATCACGTGTGATTATCAGGCTCTGGCCTGTGAAAGAAGACTGCCCTCTACTGGTGTTATAGGTGCAAAATGTCATATTTCTGCATGAAAATGTCTAAAAACGACTTCACCTATGTTCAATGTTTTGTTGAGTTGTGTACTTACACTATCCCAAATGTTTCCAACATTGTTCAAACCCAGAGAAATCTATTATCTAATACATTTTATTTCAATGACGTGGCGTTTAGTTTGGTCACTGGCGTTACCCTTTGACCCCTCTAGTAGCATCCGTGAACAAAAGATGATACGCTCGAGAATTTGTAAATCATACAGTTCAACGTCAGGCCAATACAAAACGTCAAATAAACTGGACGGGTCCGGGTGACCCAAAGGACATCACAAGGGTTAAATAGAGATTCAATGCTTTTAAGAATAGTTATGCTAGTTAATGACCAGTTTGTAAAACCATACTCAATACTCAATGTGAAAAGATCATAGTATAAAAGAACAACTTGACAGCTTTGGTGTCAAGAAATGGCCTAACTTATATGTGGCTATTTGCCACCTTTTGTACATGACTTTTCAATGTTATGGTGGAGTCATATATGATGGATCAATCCAGCTTAACATTACTACAATGTGCTATGTTGAGAAGTAGTTAATGCTAATGCTTGGTAGGTAACGTTAAGGTTACAACAACGTTTAACATGCTCATGAAGATATTTTTAGTATGATTGTTTTGACCACGATTAACAGCACTGGGCTAACCCATGATTAAGTTTGCTTAGTATTTTTTAGGTTGAGTATTTTGTTTTCGCCGCATATAGTGAACTCCGCTCCCGCTTGAACTGGTGTGTTTTATGTTGACACCACGTTGTACTATTTCATATTGAGATTACACTACCGGTCAAAAGTTTGGGGTCACTTAGAAATGTCCATTCCACTCCATTATAGACAGAATACCAGCTGATCTGAGTAGGTGGCTGATCTTTAATATCTACATTGCCCATTATCAGCAACCATTCAACCATGGATCCATTATCAGTAACCATTCATCCAACGTTCCAAAGGCACATTCTGTTTACTAATCTGATATCTTTTTAAAAGGCTAACTGAGAAATTATTGGAGAACCCTTTTGCAATTATGTACACATAATGTAATCTGAAAACTGCTGCCCTGGTTAAAAAACAATGCAACTGATCTCAGCTGATATTCTGTCTATAATGGAGTGGAATGGAAATTTCTAAGTGACCCCAAACTTTTGACTGGTAGTGCATTTTCCATTGGATATTGAAGCGCATAAGTGTTTTGGCGTGGCTGGCCCAGTACGTGGCACCACATCCAAGCTATATTAACCTACCTTTCATTCAACAAAGTAGCCTACATCTTAATAATAAGCAAAACACCACCTTAAGGTTCACTCCCTATCATGATAGACCTTTTCAAATTAAAGCACAGGACCTCGTCAGTCATGAAATTAATAAAAAAAATTTAATAAAAAAAAAAAATATATATATATATATATATATATAGCTTTTTTATGATTCATGAGGAGTATACCATTTTATTGTATTAATAAATGACACTTTTTTGAAATATTTATTGTGTCATCACTGATTCTTGCTTACTCATTACATGGCGTTAGTAGTTTTAAGGAGTAGGAGTTGGTATGCATATTCATGGGAGCGCAACGACGGGTGGTATTTGTGATCTTATGTGGTGGGCCGGTCTGGGCCAAAATGCCAGGGCCGATTTTTGGTCCCAGTCCATCCCTGACTACTGGTATTGGAAGGGGCATTTAATTCTTACATGTTGTGTTTTGTTGTGCATGATCAAACCCCCCCCCCTGCTTTCTTCACAAATTGCACCCTGCTTATCACAGTTAATGGAATACCATGGCGTGCAAATAAGGTTTATCTGTGTTTTAAACCCCCAACGTCTCGCACTAGGATCAGGCAATGGTTATGGTTAAGGTTATGGTTATGTTTAAGGTTAGGGTTAGGTGCCTTGAAGTCAATGGTCACAGCGCTGCCTGGAAGGACACATTGGGGGCTTAAAACACCATTGAGCGCAAATAAGGCTTTTGTGTCCGGGATAACCTGTTTTGCTGTTGTGCCTGAAAGCAATGTAAATTTTGGGTAGAATGGAATGTAGTCCATGAGTAGCAAGTAGTCTTTGCTTTCAGCTGAAACAGGTCCATTCCAACCTATCTCTGCTCCTGTGGTCTGTGGTGTGTTCTCATTGGCTCCTTGGGTCACTGATACCTGTGGCGCTGGCAAGTCTCACCGCTCTGTACCAAAGTCTCAATGTCTCCATGCATGCACAGCCAGTCTATAACATCTCATGCACATCTTTTGCACTTTAATACACAGAAATATCCTTCACGCATTAGTCTCAACATCTGTGAGGTCGGGAAGATTATTGTTGTGCCTTTTAACAGAACTTCGTCTAACACAGATAGCTAACCCTTGAAGAGCTGGTATGGTTTTTCCAGCTTCACTTGACCAGGTAAGTGGATCTGTTCCATTACTCTCCTCACTCTTTCATCCTTCAGCATCTCTCTAGCTATTTCAGCCCATTTTCTGTCAGACTGGCTTCTATACTCTGTTAGAGTCCATGAATCTCCACATCTTCTTCTGTGGTGATTTTTGTGTTGTAGAAGCTAGCCTCAGTCAATGTGTCGACTACTATTAGGTGTTTTCCAGACTTGAAATCAAATGGCAGGTCATACTTTTGGAGTCTCAGCATTAAACGTATGCACACAGTGGTTTCTAAAAGAAGGCTATTAGTGGCTCATTATTATGATCTGTCTCCAGTATTACTGATTCCTTTAAACACCTCATTGTACTCTTTAACCCAGTCACTGTGTGAGGTGGTGTCTTTCTGTCCACAAGGTGTCACTTTTTCCTTATTTATGACGTGGACTCTTCTTAATAGACCTAGTCATATACAACCCCAGTATAGCTTGTCTATTTCCCTCAACAATTACAAAAAGAGCATTCACTTTTTGTCCATTGCAAAACAGGCTAACTCCACACACTTCATTAGTGGCTATAGGCTTGTTATATCATATGTTTTCAGATAGGCTATAAGAAAGCTGACCACGGTTTTGGCATCCAATATTTGGATTAACAAGGTAGTTGGTAGTGGCTTCAAATGCCAGAGAAATACACTTTTTAGATGTTGCTCTTTTCTCTTTAATGTTGCCGACGCCCTCGTTTTGGAATGCTGCCCTGCGTCCACTTACACAGTCTCTCTCTCATTACAAAAAGTCTTAAATCCGTGACATACTGGTCTATCGATTCTAACTCTTTCAGTATTCGGTTTCTAAAGGCGTAGCTTTCGTCGGTTTTACTCTTCAGCAGTAGTTTTCAACTTGTCCTTTTTATCTTCCATGAAGACAAACATGTCGAACACGTCCAGTGCGCTGTGGCCTGCTACCATTAGCATCAATGCTATTTTCTGCTATTTGCTTGCTTTGCTTGCTATTTTTGCATAAAGCTCAAATCTCGGTCTGAAGCTTTCAAGTTCTCATTGACGTCACCTGTAAACTTCAACTCGTCTGGTTGACGGACAGAATTCATCATCCATTTGTTTTATTGTGTTTTATCCGAGTACCATGTATTGATTAGGCTCATACCCCATGGACAGTTATCTTAATCATACAGTTATGTTGGAGTTATATTTGATCATAATATGTATTTTGATCAACATATCAAATCGCTGATCCGCACATGTTTCTTTGAATTGAGAAACATTGCCAAACTTAGAGCTGTTGTTTCGCTATCTGAGCTTGAGATGATCATTCATGGATTTTATCCTTGTTACATTGGCTTCCTATCAAGTTCAGGATCCAATTTAAAGTTCTCGTTCTGACATATAAAGCCTTGCATGGTCAGGCACCTGTTTATATCTCAGACCTGATCTATCCTTACATTACTAAGGGGTCACTCAGGTCTTCTAACCAGTCCCACACAGTCGTTTAAAAACTAAAGGTGACCGTTCCTTTGAAGTGGTAGCTCCGACTCTGTGGAACACCCTTCCCATTGTCTTACGTTCTGCAGTCTCTGTTGATACTTTAAAAAAGCAGCTGAAGACTCACTTTTTAAACTCACTTTTGTCCCATGTTTGTAACTTTGGGTTTTTAAGTCTTTAATCTTTTATTTCCATTGGTATTTTTTTTTGCTTGCTTCTGTTTGGATCTTACCCTATTTTAACAATGTTTATCATGTGAAGCACTTTGTGACTTTGTCTGTAAAAGGTGCTATATCAAATAAACGTATTACAGTATTATTATCAGAATGACACGTGTGGTTACTAGGCCTGGCCTGTTACATTAGACTGCCCTCCACTGGTGTTGACTGTATACATCATATCAATACACCCACAGCACACAATGGCACCAGTATTTTACCAGGAGACAGCCGATCAATACCAAAAATTGTGCGTTTTCACTTCATTCACTCTAAGTCTGTCTCGGTAACAGGCACCTGAGAGCTCACCGAGCTGCTGGTCGTTGCTGTTCCCACTGATCACAAACAGGGCTTCATACAAATCTGTCAGAAATCACTCACCTCTTTGATTTTCACTTACAGGCCTGAAAATGACTCTGACACAATTATTTTCGTGTTAATCTATCATGTTAATCAATGCTTTTTTCTATGGTGCTGATGGATGTGCTGTATGATAAGTGATGTGAAATGGAGCACTCGCAAGACAAGCAAAGACCGTCAATAAAGAGCAAAGGAGAAGAAGAGCATGAGAATTATAAAATGATTATAGCAGGATTTTTTTGTATTTGCTTTACGACCTGATGAAATCAAACAACACATACAGTGAAAAACATGAACAATGAAAAAATAGTAACACACGGCACATAAATATATTATAATAAGAGTGCAGGAAGCTGTTTAAGCAAATAAAACAATTGGGATTTTAAAAAGCAAACATGCTAAAGGAATAGTCTTAACATTTTGGGAAACACTCATGGGCTTCCTTGAGAAGGTTGATACCACTCTCATGTCTGTATGCTAACTATGACTGCAGGCAGTTAGCTTTAACCCCCCTACCAGCACCTCTAAAGCTCACTAATTAAAGTGCATATTTTTTAGGGGGAGTTATACACTGGAACTACTTCTCGCCATGCTTAGGGCAGCCCTGTCCCCTAAAAATTACTTTCCTAAACAACTAAACTCCATTCTCAATTATGTTTCTAGGGAAACGTATTGTCC